>NW_012109919.1:3450529-3555545 GCF_000951045.1 Mandrillus leucophaeus
TCATTATTTAACTCTCACTTGTGAGTGAGTACATGTGGTATTGGTTTTCTGGTCCTGTGTTGGTATGCTGAGGATGATGACTTCCAGCTTCATCTATGGTCCTGCAAAGAACATGATCTCATTTTTTTTATGGCTCCATGGTATTCCATGGTGCATATGTAACACATTTTCTTTATCCAGTCTATCATTTATGGGCATTGGGGTTAGTTCCATGTCTTTGCTAAGTGTGCATGTGTCTTTATAATGGAATGAGTTCTATTCCTTTGGGTATATACCCAGTAATGGGATTGCTGAGTCGAATGATATTTCTGGTTCTAGATCCTTGAGGAATTACCACACTGTCTTCTACAATGGTTGAACTAATTTACCCCCGCCATCAGTGTAAAAGCAATTTTTCCACAGCCTCACCACCATCTGTTGTTTCTTGATCTTTTAATAATTGTGATTCTGATTGGCCTGAGATGATATCTCATTGTGGTTTTGATTTGCATTCCTCTAATGATCAGCGATGATGAGCGTTTTTCTTCATGTTGTTTGTCTACATAGATGTCTTCTTTTGAGAAGTATCTTTCCATATCCTTTGCCCACTTTGTGATGGGGTTGTTTGTTCTTTTCTTGTAAATTTATTTAAGTTCTTTGTAAATTCTGGATATTAGACTTTGTCAGATGGGTAGACTGCAAAAATTTTCTCCCATTCTGAAGGTGGCCTGTTCACTCCGATGCTAGTTTCTTTTGCTGTGCAGAAGCTCTTTAGTTTAATTAGATGCTGTTTGTCAATTTTGGCTTTGTTGCAATTGGATTTGGTGTTTTTGTCATGAAGTCTTTCCCATGCCTATGTCCTGAATGGTATTGCCTAGGTTTTTTTCTAGGGTTTTTATGGTGTTAGGTCTTACATTTAAGTCTTTAATCCATCTTGAGTTAATTTTTGTTTTGTATAAGGTGTAAGGAAGGGTCCAGTTTTAGTTTTCCGCATATGGCTAGCCAGTTTTCCCAGCCAGCACCATTTATTAAATAAGGAATCCTCTCCCCATTGCTTGTTTTTGTCAGGTTTGTCAAAGATCAGATGATTATAGATGTGTGGTGTTACTTCTGAGGTCTCCATTCTGTTCTTTTGGTCTACATGTCTGTTTTGATACCAGTACCATGCTGTTTTGGTTACTGTAGCCTTGCAGAATAGTTTGAAATCAGGTAGCACGATGCCTCCAGCTTTGTTCTTTTTGCTTAGGATTGCCTTGGCTATACAGTGTGGCCATTTTCATGATATTGATTCTTCCTATCCATGAAGATGGGATGTTTTTCCATTTGTTTATGTCTTCTCTTATTTTCCTGAGCAGTAGTTTGTAGTTCTCCTTGAAGAGGTTCTTCACTTCCCCTGTTAGCTGTATTCGTAGGTATTTTATTCTTTTTGTAGCAATAGTGAATGGGAGTTCATTAATGATTTGGCTCTCTGCTTGTGTACTGTTGATGTATAGGACTGCTTGTGATTTTTGCACATTGGTTTTGTATCCTGAGACTTTGCTGAAGTTGCTTATCAAGCTTAAAGAGTTTTGGGGCTGAGACGATGGGGTTTTTCTAAATATAGAATCATGTCATCTGCAAACAGAGACCATTTGAATTCCTCTCTCCCTATTTGAGTACTCTTTATTTCTTTCTCTTGCCTGATTTCCCTGGCCAGAACTTCCAATACTATGGTGAATAGGAGTGGTGTATACTTTATCTGATATTAGCATACCTACTCTAGCTTTCTCTTCGTGAGTATTTGCTTTGTTTTCCCAGCCTTTTATTTTTAAACTATGTCCATTTATTTATTTATTTATTTATTTTTGAATCAAATCATTTTATTTTAATCGAACAAAAATTTTCCAGGAGATTATTTAATTTCAATTAACATCAGTTATATAATTCATACAATACACTACAGGACTTTTCTAAGGATTGTCATTATATTTTTATTTAATTTTCACAACAACTGAGGTATGCAGGACTTTCAGAAATTTATTTATATTTTTATTTTTTAAATTTTTTCATAAGTTATTGGGGTACAGGTGGTATTTGGTTACATGAGTAAGTTCTTTAGTGATGATTTGTGGGATTTTGGTGCGCCCATCACCTAAGCAGTATACACTGCACCATATTTGTAGTCTTCTATCCCTCACTCCCATGTCACTCTTCCCCACAAGTCCCCAAAGTCCACTGCATCATTTTTATGTCTTTGCATTCTCATAGCTTAGCTCCCACATATCAGTGAGCACATAAGATGTCTGGTTTTCCATTCCTGAGTTACTTCACTTAGAATAATAGTCTCCAGGCCGGGCGCGGTGGCTCAAGCCTGTAATCCCAGCACTTTGGGAGGCTGAGACGGGCGGATCACGAGGTCAGAAGATCGAGACCATCCTGGCTAACACGGTGAACTCTACTAAAAAATACAAAAAATTAGCCGGGCGAGGTGGCGGGCGCCTGTAGTCCCAGCTACTCGGGAGGCTGAGGCAGGAGAATGGCGTAAACCCAGGAGGCAGAGCTTGCAGTGAGCTGAGATAGAGCCACTGCACTCCAGCCCGGGCGACAGAGCCAGACTCAGTCTCAAAAAAAAAAAAAAAAAAAAAAGAATAATAGTCTCCAATCTCATTCCACTCCCTGCAAATGCTGTTAATTCATTCCTTTTTATGGCTGCATAGTATTCCATTATATATATATGTATATACCACAGTTTCTTTATCCACTCGTTGATTGATAGGCATTTGGGTTGGTTCCATGATTTTGCAATTGTGAAATGTACTGTTATAAACATGCATGTGCAAATATCTTTTTTGAATAATGACTTTCCCTCTGGGTAGAAATCCAGGAGTGGGATTGCTGGATCAAATGGTAGTTCTACTTTTAGTTCTTTAAGAAATGTCCACACTCTTCTCCGTAGCAGCTGTACTAGTTTACATTCCCACCAGCAGTGTAGAACTGTTCCCTGTTCACTGCATCCACACCAGCATCTACTGTTTTTGGATTTTTTGATTATGGCCATTCTTGCAGGAGTGAAGTGGTATCACATTGTGGTTTTGATTTGCATTTCCCTGATCATTAGTAATGTTGAGCATTTTTTCACATGTTTGTTGGCCACTTTTATATCTTCTTTTGAGAATTGTCTATTCGTGTCCATAGCTCACTTTTCAATGGGATTGTTTTTCTCTTACTGGTTTGTTTGAGTTCGTTGTAGATTCTAGATATTAGTCCTTCATCAGATGTGTACATTGTGAAGATATTCTCCCACTCTGTGTGTTGTCTGTTTACTCTGCTGACTGTTCCTTTTGCTGTGCAAAAGCTCGTTAGTTTAATTTGATCCCAGCTACTTATCTTTTTTTTTTTATTGCATTTGCTTTTGGTTTCTTGGTCATGAAATCTTTGCCTAAGCTGATGTCTAGAAGGGTTTTTCCAATGTTATCTTTTAGAATTTTTACAGTTTCAGGTCTTAGGTTTAAGTCCTTAATCTATCTTGAGTTGATTTTTGTATAAGGTGAGTGATGCAGATCCAGTTTCATTCTCCTACATGTGTCTAGCCAATTATCCCAGCACCATTTGTTGAAAAGGGTGTCCTTTCTCCACTTTACGTTTTTGTTTGCTTTGTCAAAGATCAGCTGGCTATAAGTATTTGAGTTTATTTCTGGCTTCTCTATTCTGTTCCATTGGTCTATGTGCCTATTTTTGCACTAGTACCATGCATTTTGGTGACTATGGCCTTATAGTTTAGTTTGAAATCAGGTAATACGATGTCTCCAGGTTTGTTTTTTGCTTAGCCTTGCTTTGGCTATATGGGCTCTTTTTTGGTTCCATATGAATTTTAGAGTTGTTTTTTCTAATTCTGTGAAGAATGATGGTGGTATTTTGATGGGGATTGCATTGGATTTGTGTATTGCTTTTGGCAGTATGCTCATTTTCACAATATTGATTCTACCCAATCATGAGCATGGGATGTGTTTCCATTTGTTCGTGTCGTCTATGATTTCTTTCAGCAGTGTTTTGTGGATTTTCTTGTAGAGGTCTTTCAACTCCTTGGTTACATATATTCCTAAGTATTTTGTTTTATTATATTTTTTGCAGCTATTTTAAAAAGGGTTGAGTTCTCGATTCAGTTCTCCACTTGGTCACTGATGGTGTATAGAAGAGCCACTGATTTGTGTACATTAATCTTGTATCCAGAAACGTCATTGAATTCTTTTATCAGTTCTAAGAGCTTTCTGGAGGAGTCCTTAGTGTTTTCAAGGTAAATGATCATATCTTCAGCAAACAGTGACAGTTTGACTTCCTCTTTACCAATTTGGATGCCCTTTATTTCTTTCTCTGGTCTGATTTCCTTGGCTAGGACTTCTAGTATTATGTTGAAGAGAGTGGCGAGAGTGAGCATCCTTGTCTTGTTTTAGTTTTCAGAGGGAATGCTTTTAACTTTTCCTCATTCAGTATTATGTTGGCTGTGGGTTTGTCATAGATGGCTTTTATTAAATTAAGGTATATTCCCTGTATGCCAATTTTGCTAGGAGGTTTTGGGGTTTTTTTTGTTTTTTGTTTTGTTTTGTTTTGTTTTTTGAGTCAGAGTTTCTCCCTGACACCGAGGCTGGAGTGCAGTGGCCAATCTCGGCTCACCCCACAACCTGCACCTCCTTGGTTCAAGTAATTCTCCCACCTCAGCCTCCCGAGTAGCTGGGTTTACAGGTGTACAGCACCACACTGAGCTGATTTTTGTATTTTTAGTAGAGACCAGGTTTCACCATGTTGAGCAGACTAGTTTTGAACTCCTGACCTCAAGTGATCCACCTACCTCGGCCTCCCAAAGCGCTGGGATTACAGGCATGAGCTACTGCACCTGGCCCAGGAGTTTTAATCATAAAGGGATGCTGGATTTTGTAGAATGCTTTTTCTGCATCTATTGAGATTATCATGTGGTTTTTGTTTTTAATTCTGTTTATGTGGTGTATCACATTTATTGACTTGTGTATGTTAAATCATGTCTGCATCCCTAGTATGAAACCCACTTAATCATGGTGGATTATCTTTTTGATATGTTGTTGGATTTCGTTAGCAAGAATTTTAGCATTTATGTTCATCAATGATATCTGTCTGTTTTACTTATGTCCTTTCCTGGTTTTGGTATTAGCTTGAGGCTGGCTTCATAGACTGAACTGGGGAGGGTTCCTTCTTTCTCTATCTTGTGGAATAGTGTCAAAAGAATTGGTGTCAATTCATTTTTGAATATCTGGTAGAATTCTGCTGTGAATCCGTCTGGTCCTGGACATTTTTTTAATTAGTAATTTTTAAATTACCATTTCAGTCTCACTGCTTGTTGTTTGTCTGTTCAGAGTATCTTAATTCTTCCTGATTTAAGCTAGGAGGGTTGTCTTTTTTCCAGGAATTTATCCATCTCTTCTAGGTTTTCTAATTTATGTGTATAAAGGTGTTTATAGCAGTCTTTAATGATCATTTGTATTTCAGTGGTGTCAGTTGTAATATCTCCTGTTTTGTTTCTTAGTGAGGTTATTTGGATTTTCTCTCTTCTTTTCTTGGTTAATCTTGCCAATGGTCTATTAATTTTATTCATCTTTTCAAAGAAAGAGCTTTTTGATTCATTTATCTTTTATATTGTTTTTTCTTTGTTTCAATTTCATTTAATTCTGCTCTGACCTTAGTTATTTCCTTTCTTCTGCTGGGTTTGTGTTTAGTTTGTACTTATGTCTCTAATTCCTTGAGTTGTGACCTTAGAGTGTCAGTTTGTGCTCTTTCAGTCTTCTTGATGTAGGTGTTTAGGACTATGAACTTTCCTCTTAGCACTGCCTTTGCTGTATCCCAGAGGTTTTGATAGGTTGTGTCATTACTGTCATTCAGTTCAAAGAACTTTTTAATTTCCATCTTGATTTTGTTTTTGACCCAATGCTCATTCAGGTGCAGATTATTTAATTTCCATGTATTTGCATGGCTTTGAAGGTCCGTTTTGGAGTTCATTTCCAGTTTTATTCCACTGTAGTCTGAGAGAGTGCTTGATATAATTTCATTTACTTAAATTTATTGGTTCTTGTTTTATGGCCTATCATATGGTCTATCTTGGAGAAAGTTCCATGGGCTGTTGAATAGAATGTGTATTCTGTGGTTGTCAGATGAAATCTTCTGTATATATCTGTTAAGTCCATTTGTTCCAAGGTATAGTTTAAATCCATTGTTTCTTTGCTGACTCTATGTCTTGATAACCTGTCTAGTGCTGTCAGTGGAATATTAAAGTCCGCCACTATTATTGTGTTGCTGCCTATCTCATTTATTAGGTCTGTTAATAATTGTTGTATACATTTGGGAGCTCCAGTGTTAAGTGCATATATGTTTAGAATTGTGATATTTTCCTGTTGAACAAGACCTTTTACCATTATATAATGTCCCTCTTTGTCTCTTTTAACTGCTGTTGCTTTAAAGTTTGTTTTGTCTAATATAAGAGTAGGTACTCCTGCTGGCTTCTGTTGTTCATTTGCATGAAATACCTTTTTCTACCCCTTTACTTTAAGTAAAGTCTTTAAGTCTTTTAAGTGTTAGGTGAGGTTCCTGAAGGCAGTAGATGGTTGGTTGACGAGTTCTTACCCATTGTGTAGTTCTCTATCTTTTAAGAGGAGCATTTAGTCCTTAACATTTACATTCAATGTTAGTATTGAAATGTGAAGTACCATTGCATTCATCGTGCTCTTTGTTGCCTGTGTACTTTGGTTTTTTGTTTGTTTGTTTTTGCTTTTTAACTTGCATTTTTTTAATAGGCCCTATGTCATTTACATGCTTTAAAGACGTTCTGTTTCGATGTGTTTCAGGATTTGTTTCAAGATTTAGAGCTTCTTTTAGCAGTTCTTGTAGTGGTGTCTGGGTAATGGCGAATTCTCTCAGCATTTGTTTGTCTGAAAAAAACTATATCTTACCTTCGTATATGATGCTTAGTTTCACTGGATACAAATTCTTGGCTGGTAATCATTTTGTTTAAGGAGGCTGAAGATAGGGCCCCAATCCCTTCTAGCTTGTAGGGTTTCTGCTGAGAAATCTGCTGTTAACCTGATAGGTTTTCCTCTATAGGTTACCTGGTGCTTTTGTCTCACAGCTCTTTAGATTCTTTCCTTCATCTTAACTTGAAATGGTTTTCTTTTAATCTACCTAATCTTTTCAGTTGTATTTACTAACATGTTAGCCATTCTCCCCGTTCAACTCTTTTTCTGCCTCTTTTTGGATTAATATAGTAATTTTTACTTTATTTTTCTTCCTCTACTGCCTTTTCTCTAGTGGTTGTCCTAAGAGTTACCATATCTAACTTTAATATAGTTTAGTTTACCTTCAAATAACTTTACGAGAATCAAACCACAATATTCTTCTAATTTCTCTCTCATATTTTGTACGATTTTTGTTATGAATTTTGTTTCACATACAATAAAATGATAATAGTTTTTAGACAGTCAACTAACTCAAACTCTTTATTTGGATATGACTATAGATTTAGATACAATTGTAAGAAATAATAAAGACCATGTATGTGCACATTACAGTTTCTCCCATTGGTAGCATATTGCAAAAGTACAGTACAAAATTTTAACCAGAATATCAACCTTGATACAGTCAAAAGACAAAACACCTCCATCACCACATTGATCCCTCGTGTTGCCTTTTTGTGGCTACAACCACTTATATTCCTGCACCAAATCCCTCGATAACCCCTGACAATCACTAATCTGTTTTCCATGTCTATCATTTTATTATTTCAAGAATGTTATATAAATGGAGCAATATATGTAACCAGCTGGGATTGGCTTTCTCCCTTCAGAATAATTCCCTGAAGATTCATTCAGATTGTCACATTCATTAGTAGTTTGTTCCTTTTGATTGTTGAGTCGTATTCTGTGGTATGGATGTACAACAGTTCATTTAACATTTGCCAAATGAAGGAAACCTTGGTTGCTCAGTTTGGGGGCTATTACAAATAAAACTTTTATAAACATTCATCTACCGGTTTTTGTGTGTAAATAATCTTTGTTTCTCCGGAATAAATGCCCAAGAGTGCAGTCTGTTGGTGGGTCTTGTGGTAGTTGCATGTCTAGATTTTTAAGAAAGTGACAAACTCTTTTCCAGAGTGGCCATACCGTTTTACATTCTCACCATCAATGTATGAGTGATTCTGTTTTTCTTCATCCTTGCAAATGTTTGGTGCCTTCGGACTATATTTTATTTTAGCCATTCAGATAGCAGTATAGCGTATCTCATCGTGGTTTCAGGTTTTAATTTATAGTTCTTTAACTGCTAATGTTGAACATCATTTTTATGCACTCGTTTGTCATATATGTATCTATTCTCTCTGGTGAAAAGTCTCTTTGTATCTTTTGTCCATATTCTAATTGGGCAGTTTGCTTTTATTACTGTTAAGTTTTGAGAGTTCCTCATATATCCTAGATACTAGCCCACTGTAAGATATGTATTTAGTAAATATTTACTCCCAGTTTGTAGCTTGTCTTTCCAGACTTTTAGTAAAATCTTTAGTAGGGAAGTCTTTGTTTGAAGCTCCATTTATCATTTTTTCCTTATATAGATTGTGCTTTTTGTGTCAGTTCTAAGATCCCAATGCCTAACCTTAGATATCAAAGATTTTCTCCTATATTTTTTCCCCTAGAGGTTTTATAATTATGTATTTTACGTTTAAGTCTGTGAACCCTTTTGAGTTAATTTTTGAGTAAGGTATAAGACTCAGCTAAGAAAGGTTTTTTTGTTGTTGTTGGTTTTTCATTTTCAGTTTTGCTCATGAGTTTTCACTCTCTCCAGAACCATTTGTTGTAAAGGTTCTCTTCTCTCTGTGGAACTGCTTTTGGACTTTTATCAAAAATAAGTTGGGCAAATTTGTGTGGGTTTATTTTTGCTCCTTCTATTCTTTTTCATTAATTTGTCTTGTATGCATAATATTTATAAATATATTAATATACTAGAGAAAATTTTATAATTTTAAATGTTGTCAAAACATGATTTTTTTCTGCTACTATTATAAAGACTTACTTCTAACCTAAGATCTGATATTCACCTACGTTTTTCTTTATTTTCTTTTATGTTTTATAATTAATTTAGAGAATTTTTAACTCAGTAGTTTTTTAATTATATGCATAATATATTTCTGTTAATAAACATAACATCTAATTCAAAAGATGCGTTCATGTCTATATTCTCATATATTCTGAAAAACCAATTTATACTGTTATGCATAGCATAAACATACTAAAAGAAAAATAATTGGCTAATGTAGACTAAAAACAAAACCGTATGTGTATATATATTTGTGTGATGGGGTGAGGGAGTGCATGCATTTGTTGACACGCTACAACATCCATAAGCTTAACCTCTGATCTCATGCATACAATAGGCTGCTTAGGTCTATGCCCATTCCTTCACTAATTCATTTACCAGTGCATTTCATATCTATTATTTTACTTAATAAGTATTGCCTCAAGTGGCTCATTTGTTCCATATCCAGAGAATATAGCAATGAACCCAGTGTGTACCACTAAACACTGACTTTGCTCTTGTGTAGTTATCATGTTGAGAAAGACTCCATTCTACCCTTTTGTTCTGTGGTTTATAAATGGCAGACATACAAAATGCTGGTGCCACTTGCAATTTCTACTAGGTTGTCACTTAAGAGATTAAGAATATGCCTCACTAGAAGTGGGGTAGTATTATAAAAGCATCTTAATTCTTTTCTCTCCCTAGTTTCCCAGATGGACTAGGGATATTAGACCTGCACACGGTAGGGAATGTCTAAATTGGATATTGAAGAGTAACTAGAATTGTACTAGATAGACATTGAAGTTAAAGGTTTCCCAGGTACAGGCAGCAACAATAAAGGCATAAGACTTTGGACTTTGGTGGTGCTTCCGTGAAAGACAGGGTTGTGCAGTGAGAGCCTGTGGCCAATAGGAGGTGGGGCAGAGAAGATGGAGACTTCTGTCAGCACCGAAGATCCAAAATGCAGAGTCAGAGTATGCAGTATGAACTTGGCAAGGATTGTGAACAACTTTCTGAAGCAACAGTAACAAGCCCTCTTGCAAATGATCCTTTCTGTACTCATTTAGACCTGTATAAGAAAAGCAATATTTTTTTGAATCTAGAATAGACTTGATTTAAATAACTGACAAAATGGCACAGAAAAGCAAATTAAGGACCAGTCTCACAAATAATGATAAAAACAATACAAATTAAAAATGTAATAAAGTTAAACAAAATTAAAAAAGAATAACCCTGAGCAATCAAGTCTAGAGTATAGACTTGAGGAGTACCTTAAGAGATCAAAGGATAAAAACGATGTGAAGACCTAAATAAATGCAAAAAGAAACGGGCATGGTGGCTCACACCTGTAATCCTAGCACTTTGGGAGGCCGAGGCTGGCAGATCACGAGGTCAGGAGGTCGAGACCATCCTGGCTGACACGGTGAAACCCCGTCTCTACTAAAAATACAAAAAATTAGCCAGTTGTGGGGGCACGCAACTGTAATCCTAGCTACTTGGGAGGCTGAGGCAGGAGAATCGCTTGAACCTGGGAGGCGATGGTTGCAGTGAGCCGACATCATCATGCCACTGCACTCCAGCCTGGGTGACAGAGTGAGACTCTGTCTCAAAAAACAAAAAAAAAAAAACAAATAAGACAAAACAAAACAATAAAAACCTGAGATTTCTTTCTGATTTAAAACAAAGGAATAAAACTTGACAGAAAAGGAAAAAGCAGATATTCCACAGCAATATTTTGTGTGTGTGTGTGTTTGTGTGTGTGTATAAATGTATGTATTTAATATATAGACTGGCCAAAGTCAAGGCTGATGGTTGATGTCACCAACAGAAAACAGACTAAAGGCTTATAGAATAATTATGGAAAGTTATTTTAGAATGTTTATTTTGTAATTAAAAACTATTAATGTCACATTTTAAGTATGACTTCACGTTGTAGGGGCAATAATTTCCAGGACTCTCCGCAGCCAGATCACACTTGTGGCCACAACACCGGACACTTGCAATACCATGCAGGCTTTTGCGCCTGAGGTCATTAGAGATATTTGGGGCAGTATCTTGATTTCTCTAAACTTTTTTCCTTCCTTTATGCTCTTATGTCTGGAATTTACATGATTCATTATGGATGCTATTGTACATAATTTTGACATTGATTTTGATTTTTCTTTCTTGTGAAATTTTGAATGAGCAAAGTTGACATTCTGCTTTTAATGCATCCTAATAAGAAGTCACAAATTCTCTAAATACACTTTTATTTGGAGGATGCCTGTTCTAAATGAATTTAAATAGCTAAAGATAAATACAGTTCCTAAAGTTTACTTTGGCTAATATAAATGTTAGCACAAAAGAGTTTTATGAAGTTTGGAATTATGATATGCTTTTATTGTTTCAGTTGCATTTCAAAAGAATTTACAGTTCTTGGTCTAAAAATGGTCTAACTAAATAATCCACTCTTCATGTTTATAATAACTATTAATCTATTTTATTAATCATGGGCAAGCTTTTAATAATTACTTTTTCACAAAAAAATAACTCATAATCATTAATTATTGCATCATTTAAAAACTATAGTTAATAATATTGTATTGTATACTTGAAATATGCTAAGAGAGTTGATCCTAAGTGTTTTGTGCCTCATCAGGCACAAAAAAATTGTAACTATGTGAGGAGATATGTTAATTAGCTTGATTGTGGTAATCATTTCACAATGTATATGTATATCAAAATATCAGGTTGTATACCTTAAATGTATACAATTTTTGCTTCTTAATTATACCTCAGTAAAGCTGGAAAAATATCTTACTATTTTATATGTGACCAGTAGCAGATCAACGTACAAAATATAAAACAAAAAATAAAGCATTTGTTCAAAATAATGCGGAATGCTTATCCTTACAGAAAGTGAATATTAAAAGATATTGCAGCATGTTCAAAAGATACATCTTGTTTGTATTATTGACACTGTTTTGGTTGTTAGATATCGTAGTAGCCTACATGATTATTTGACCACTGATTACATACTAAGGCCAGAAAGCAGCCACTCAGATATTCATTCAGCTTTCCAAAGGCCCCAGGTCAAGACAAAACCAAATTGTCAATATGGGCAGAATATCAGAATCATGGCTGAACATTTGAGCAGCCCTAATGTAAATGCACATGTGTTTGTATGTGTGTATACATGTGGCCACGGATAGATGATAGGTAGGTTAAAAGACAAATGCATCATCTCTTAAAGCTAGTAACGATTTAATGTTGTCGTTTTCTTCTTTAAATGTCTTGCTTAAATGTTTAATTAGAGTTATGTCTAAACAAAAGCCAACATCATGTTCAATAATAAAACGCTAGGATCCCATATAAACTCAGGACCCATTTAAAGAGGTCCACTCACCATTGTTGTTTAACCAGTCACATTATTTAACCAGAAAGGAAAGTGATGTCGGGTCAGGGCCAAGGTAGTCAAGGGCCTGCCTGGGTAATTCTATGTTGCATGGTCTCTGGGAGCTGAGGGTGTTTGGTCCATTATGGCTGTCAGGATAGCCCATGCTCACTAAGCTAATGGAAACCAAAGTCTCATAAAAGAAAATGTAACACTTCAACATTTTCTTATATTTGTTTGTTTATTGTTTTAGAGTTTTTATCTTTCTGTTACACAAGAAATGGAGCTTTAGGTTCACATTAAGTATGAATACATAGAGCAAAATTCTTGCTACAGCCATTTTGTCAAATAATGATCAATATTTGTACCAAATGCTTCTCTCATTTATTCCTCACACAAAAAATTACATGCAACATGAATTAGTAAGTTACATTTCATAGATAAGGAAATCAAAGCTACAAGTTGCCCAACATCTCACCATAGTTAAGCATAGACTATCATACTTCAAATCTGCATCTTCCCTACTCTTCCCTGATGCCCGTTGGTCATATTAGCACTTGTTTTCCTTGGCACAAGGTCTGCATAGCTTAGTAGAGCAATGAGGTCCCTGAAAGTCAGAGGATTTGCTGGGGTTTATGCCAGAGCAAAGTTCCATGCATTTCTCAAGACACTTGCTCAGTGCAGCACCTGACTTTATCCTAGAGCAGAGGCTATCACTCTGGCAGCCCAGCAACCACACTAAGTTCAGCCTCTGCACAGCCCTGGACTTCTTCCACCCTCTCTTCATTTCTGTAATTACCTCTAAATTTAACAGACGGTCATTAATGATGGTGCCTATGAGAATGTGATAATATTTTCCTTCCTTTATTGGATAAATCCGTCTGCCTGTCTTTCCCTACATTTTTAACAAGTGCAGCCTTAGATAGCAAACCATGGGTTTTTTTTGTTTTTTTGTTTTTTTTTTTCCTGACCCCAGCTTCCATGCAAAGCTTCTGGCTTTCTCTATTCTAAAGTTCACTGAAGTATTTTTCTGCTTTCCTGCAGTTTTTAAGTAGATAATAAGTTCCAAAATTCACCAGCCTTTCGCTGAAAGAAGCTTGTCACGGTGGTTGGTAGCTAATGAAGGCCCCTTTAGTTTATCTTCATCAATTGTCAAATATTTGAGTCCGTGAAGTGGTGTGATGAGGTACAAAGACAGATATTTGAAGGGATTTTAACTCATTTGAGCAATTACATGCTTAACTGCCCTGCAATAATCTGTCAGTCTGAGTCTTTTCTACACAGCACAAGTGGGGAGCGTTAGAATAGCTGGATTTAGAACATAAAGGCTTAGTCTGAATGGAAGAAAGGCACCAGAGAGATTAATTGCCAGTAACAAACAGCAGGGCTGCTTGCAAGTTATATATCACATAGTTACCTACCAGCAGTGATGGGGGCCAGCTCACAGAGAGCAGCCCGGGTTGGGACAAAACAACCTCTGCACAGAATCCTGAGCACTGCCACCAATTTGCAGGGAGGTAGAGAATTCCATTTCTACAAAGTATATACTTGCATGTAACATACACATACATTCACACATGCAATAAAAGCATATTATTGAAAAGTAGTAGCTTTTGTGGACAAACTCATGAATTCAGAGGCCCCTCCTAGGGTTGTTCATCTAATAGTCAACTGAGATGACTAACCCATCATTCCCACGTGATAACAGTGTGATTTATTCAAGTATTACAAATTAAAATAAATTGTAATGACGAGAAAGCCAAAAATGATTTTGAAAAAGAACAAATCACTAGCTGATTTAAAAACTTACCATAAGCCACAGTCATCAAGACAATGTCGTGTTGGTATAACTATAGACATACAGACCAATGGAACAGAATAAAATCTCTACATAAAATAAAAATTTCATGAACAAATTTCCAGGCTAAAAGAACAAATATTAGGGAAATGGGCTTTTGTTATTGTTGTTGCAGTTGTTACTGAATGTTGACTTATTTTTTGCTACCCTTTCTGGACTCCTGTTTGCTGTGTTGCTTTTCCAGCAGGAGACATCTAAAACAATACCATGTTCATTATATTTATAGATTATGATGTAGGATGAGATATTCTTCCACTTACTGATGTGTGCATTCACTAATTCACTTGTTTATTCATTGACCTAATATTTCCTAAGTATCCCTTGAAGCTCATTTAGAGGAGATAAAGAGTGTGCCTAGGATGGGGTTCTGGAGACCATGTGTAAAGAAGGTGACATCTAAGGGGTTTTTGAAGACTGGCAGAATACCTAGAGAGGTGAGGAGGGACAGGCATTTCATGTGGAGCAAAAAGCATGAGCAAAACATGGTAAAAAGAACACTATGGCTTAGATATAAGGAGTATCTACCTTGGGAGGCCAAGCTGTGGAAACATAATTAGAAAGCCAGGTTAGAGGCAGAGCATGAAGGGCCTTTAGTGGCACATCAAAGAGGTTTTACTTAACCTGTCACTGAGGATCCAGCATGGGAAGGTTTGGGGGTAACAACTATGCTTTAAGAAGGTCTACCTGAAAGAAATTATGTGAGAAGAAAAAAAACTAAACCAGTAAAATAGCTTTATTGGTATCCCAAGCAAACACATAATGATAGAGTTGTACATTAGGAAAGGAGGGATAGAGAGAAGGAAGGATAGTTGGAATTAACAGGACTTGTCCTCTGCTTGGATATGGTGAATGATAAAGAGGAAAGCATAGAAGATGGCTCCAGGTTTTGAGTCAGGGTGTTAGAGAGGGGAATTGGTGCCATCAAAAAGGAGGACTCAGGGGAGAGGGATGAAGGGCAGACCTGAACAAGAAGATGACTGTGTTCTTTCAGACAAATAGTGTCCGTGGTAGCTGTTCTGGTCCACAGTAGATCAGAAGGCAGAGTTAAGGCTCTAAACAGTGCTCATGGCCCAGGACACAGGTCTCATGTTGTCTGCACCAGCATCATGGTTGAAACCTGGAGCCTGGGTGAGATGGTCAGGGGCAAGCACAGAATGGGGAGTTCCATGGGGACCCACTGCCTAAGGGAAGAGAGTGGCACACTGATCGTTGGCAACTCTTTCCTCTGTGCAAATCTTGAACTGAGGGCTTGGAAATGCATTCCATTATCTCCTGTAAAATCCACTGCCACTCTGCAAGACTCACCTTTATTCCTATGTGGTCAGTACATGTCATAACCAGGTCTGGCCTGACTTTGAAGGATGAAGAGGCAGGTGAAAAGGAGAGTGAGAGAGAAAATAAGAGGAAAGCTCATCTGTGAAAAAATTGGTAGCCTTTCATATATGAAGCTACTTTCCTTCTGTGTGCTTCAGTTTCATCCTCTCAAAACATGTGACAGCCTCACAGATGAGAATGGGTGAATGAAAGGATCACATTCACCAGTAAGGAGCTACTCGGTCCATCTCTAGAGAATAATGCAGAATAGATGTGCAAAATGAGAAAATTGTCATCCTGAGTTATGCACTTTTTACTGCCATTCTTGAGTCATCCAAATTTTCAAGATTCTATTTGTGTACCTGTTGGTTAGCATATAGTTGTTGCTGAGTACATCTTTATTAAATGAATCAGTTGATACACAAAAGGCTCAACAACCATATCTATATGCCTTTGGGCTTAAAGTGTGGATTTAGACCAGGAAGAAATTAAGATCAGTAATAAAAGTGCACCATAGACAGTTTCTTGACTGTCTCCATAGGAGGTGGCAGGATGAGTGGTGGTGGATGGCCAGGGATTTGCTGTTTCTAAGGAAGAAGTGAAAGGTCTACATTAGAAGAAAAAGCCCTAGAGAGGAATTTAATCATATAAGAAGGTAGAGAAGCATCATTTTTTTTTTCAGCCAGGAAGTGTATATAATGAATCAAACCATTCCCAAGGTATTCATTAAATGGTATTTGATCCCTGTTATTTAAGAGACGTCCAATAGCATACTTCTGGATTTGCTTACCCACTGGAGAGATAAATCTTTGCTTTTCCATCCATGATTCGCATCCAGTCCCATTTGGGGGCAACGTATTTGGAGCCAGCTTGCCAGTATTAGGAAGGAATTTGTAACACTGGAACTTACTAGAAAAGTGGCCCATCTAGATATTGCCTGGATGACAGACTTTTCCTAACTAGCCATGTGTTCCATATATAATGTAGTAATGACTGCACAAAAAGCACTAGTGTAATCATTCTCTTCTCTCCTTCCTCCATCCCTCCCACAAGCAAGTACTAAGCAACCAATTCCTGCTCCCAGAGCTATGGAAGAACTCCCAACAACAAACGGCATGGATGAAGACCTCCCTTTCCCCAGCTAGGTTTAATGATTTTTAGTCCAAAGCAGCCCAATCCAAACTAAAATTTTTCAGAAGTGCCAACTTCACCCTAGCATGCCATTAAACATCACATGGTGCTCTTTAATATATTTATCCATTTTAATAGAAAAATGCATGGTTTCCAAAATATTTGCATGAAATGGTGCTCTCACTTTGCCATACAACTTGGCACCACACATTCCTAGACTGCCTGCACCCCAATTTGAGAAGCACGTTCTTGTGGAAGAGGTGGAAAGTAAGATGACCACCCTCAAGCCCCATAGTCAAGTGGGGATGACAAATGGAGAAGCAACAGTACAGCAGGATAAAACTTATGAAAGTAGCACACACAGGGTCTTTGGGATGGTGACAAGTGCTGCACTCTTCCCATATAGTTTTGTCTCACAATCAGGATAAATGGCCTAACTGAGCACTTCCCAGAGAAGTTGAAACTGACAAGCTAAGGAAAGTCTTTGATCTATAATGAATATATCCACATCATTTCAGAAAATTGTACTTATGACACTTAGTTCTAAACATCATAGACCAGGACCATTTCCAGATGCAGTTTCCCATCTGCCTCCAGCCAGAGTGTGATTGCCCACACCCCCAGACTGGCACAAAGTCAGACAATATGTGCTGTTCATTCATCTCTGCATCACCAAGGAAAGTCTGTCTCCACAGCAAAACTAACCAGCAGCTTGGCTCTCCCTTTCCACATGGAAATGGCTATTCCACCCCCTCCAGCTCATCCCAGCCACGGGATTGCTCAGGATCCCAGTGCTTCTAGACAGTGCTCACCTGTCCTGCTGCCGTCACTTCTGGTGTGATCTTTCGTTTGAAACAGACAGCTCAAACTGAATTTCAAAGTGCTCTAGTAACAGTAACGATATTCCCAGGCACTCTTTGGAGCCCGACTGATTCTGTTGGCAGCGCACACAAACTCTACATAATCTGTTTATTCCTATTGTCCAAGTGGCAGCTTGTGGTGATGGCAGAGAGCACACCTATGTACCAATGTGACTTGCTGTCATTAGCAGTCATATGATACACTCTGGTAGCTGCATACGGGTGCAATGTGGCACACTGAATGCCACAGCAGTCAGAAAAACAACACGTACCCCTGCTATATGTAACCAAACCCTCCTAAGTCATAAGACACGCACTGCACTGATGCCTGACTGCTAACTCAGAGACAAGATTTTCTTCATGTCTTTAGCACAGCTTGCCTTTGAAGGGCCCTACATTTCAACAATTGTAGAAAGGCTCCTCTCTAAAGGCAAACTGACAGGTAACTTCTCTGCTTAATGTCTTCAAGCCCCCCCTGTTTCATAAATGTGAAAGACTGAGCTCCATGTTATGAACCGATGCATGAGTCATCTCCCTGCCCGCCCTCTATAGGGAGCTACTTATCAATCCCCAAACATGTTATTCTCTCATGCCCCACTATACTTCTGCTCACAATATTTCTTCTCCTTGGAATGCCATTCCTTCTCCTTCTACCTAGGAAACTTCTGTTTGGCCTTCCAGGCTGTGCTGGGATGCTACCTTGTCTTTCAGACCAGTGAGTAACCCCTCCTTTGGTCCCCAGAGCATGTGTGCATGCTTCTTTTGCAGCAAAGCTTCAGCTACTCCATCCTGATTTATTCCACCTTTTTTTAAATTTTTTCCTCTTTTTTTTTTAGATGGAGTCCTCTCTATCGCCCAAGCTGGAGTGCAATTGGCACGATCTCAGCTCACTCCTTTTTTTTTTTTTTTTTGATTTATCTGTATATGTGATTCTCCTGAGAAAAGGGTTGCATCTTTGTAACCTTTGTCCTGGTCCTTAGTGGGATATGTGAAAGGTAGTAGATATTCTCTCTTCCTTTTGCAAACTTTAGATTTATTTAGATCTATAAAACACAGGCATATCTAGGACTTCACTTCCTTCAGAATCAAAGTCAAAGTCAAACACAAACTCAAGTACATCCAGGAGCCAAGTGAGTAGCAGAAAAGAAATGAATAATGTGCACCCAGTGGAAACTTTGATAAGCTGAAGCACTCATGACCTGGTCACAGTGAAGGGGCAGCACTCAGTTCCAGCCAGCCACAGCCAGACAGGGCTATAGGGTCAGTACGGCCAGGTCTTTAGATTGCCATCTACTCTCACCATCACTCCACTGAGAGACTCCAGAAATCCACATTTTTGTTTAAGTTTTTTCTGACTTTTAGGTGAGAGAAACTAACCTTCAAACTTCTAAGATAATGTTTACAAGAAGCATAACAAATCTGTGAGTCAGATATAACCAAGAAATTGCCAAATTTGAACCCCAACTTTACCTAAGCTCTTCTCGTCATATTCCAGGAAAGGCTAAGTCTTCCTCACCCCCAACCAGATACCTCTAAAAATGTAGAGACGAGTATAGCTGATTAATTATGAGTGTTAATAGCCTGATGCTTTGAGGCCGTGTTGAGAGGAAGTTATGTCATCAAGGAGGTAGTTTAATATACTAGTATAAACATTACCTTTTCTCTACCCTCATGCACCCTCAAATTGTCACCTTCAAATATTGAAACATGAATGTGCTTGGAATTTATAGTACTGAATACAGTGGAACAAGGTCAAGCCATAAGTCTAACATTTCATATGTTTGACTTTCATATCTGACATCCCCATTCCCTTGGGGCACAACTTTTTAATTATTATTTATAGATCATCTTTTTCTTAACCACCTGAGAAGTGCAATTATCACCCTGAAATGCAGTGTCTGAGGTCTCTTTTTTTTTCTGAAATGGAAATCTTATATCAAATTAGAGACTTAAGCATACAATTTATTGCTATAGAATCCCTGACAGCCAGTCAGAAATATGTGTGCCCACAATGTGAAAACTAGTTCATAATTACAGTGAAACTTAGATCATTTTAAAAAGAAAAAAAAACCAAACAAACACAATCTCTATTGTTTTTCCATAAGATTACTATTTTCCTCTTATCACCATATTTATTCATATCATGGATACCAATTTTTGCCCCTTCTACCATCTTGATCCTGATCATGAAGTACAGGAATAAGTAGTTTTTAAATGAAATTTCATGAATGCACATTTGTTCTCCATTCCACATTTGCTGACTGAATACACTCCAGCATGCTGGCACATTACCAAAACAGACTGCCATGGCATGAATGAAACTCCAGCTAACATCTGAAGGGAGCAGAGCTCCCAGTGGGTTTTAAATCCAAGAGCTCAGAACCACCAATTGAGACACTTAAGATCCATCCTCTTTTCCCTCAGATGAAAGCAAATGTTCAAGTGAGTAGCATGTGTCTGCAGTAACAACACTGGAAGTTTAAAGGGATGATGTTAGGGGAGGGAATGGAGCAGAAGTGTGTGGAAGGAGGAAAAGCAGCTCTTGCCAGAACTCTGATGGCCAAGACCTGGCCAAAAGACAAGACTCTATGTGAAGTTTTGCAATCTCTTAGTTCCAGCTGACTAGTCTGTGAAGTATAGGCACATTTATGCCATTTACAATGAATTTGGTTTTTGAGTAATTGACTTGAATTGATTAAGCAATTAACTGACCCTACCTATGATTCCTACTAGGCATTGCTCTTGGAAAACTAGAATTAAAGTTACCAATGTGCCCAGTTGCAAACTTAGTATCATCTGTTTTCACTCGTAGGTTGAGACAGAACTTGCAGTTCAGCTAATGATTCCAGCCACCTAGCTAGTGCCTGAATTCCGTATGTGACAGATCAACAAAGCGTCATCCATTTTGCAGTTCTGTACCCCCTATAATAGGGAAACTTACAAATATTTTTCCAATACTGAATCTATCCCTTTTAAGTTTACATCCATTGGCCTAAATCTAAATTATGAGAACATCCAAAACAAAATTAATTTCTTATCTGTATGGCATCTCTTGTAGCCTTTCTTCAAACAGAAACAGACAGCACTTAGGACCTTCAATGCCTTTTTTGTTCCTGGCTAAATTTTTTTTTTCACTTGCCCTGCATATAATGTGGCTTATTGACCTTTGCTTGACAGAATAACTCTCCTTGGAAAGAAGTTCATAATCTCAGATCTAGTACTAACTAGCTGTGAGCCTTGTGCAAGTCACTGCTTACTCAGTAAATTGGGGAGCTATCTTAGCCTGGAGTTTTTCTGACTTCACTTCTACTTCTTAAAAATCATTTGTGTTTATATCGTTCCTTTTTATGCTGCTGAGCCAAACGAGTTACACAAATCAAAATATTCAACAGCATTTTGTTTATTCATTCACTTAACCTCTATTTGTTTAACATTTACTCTGTGTGGGCTGTTGAAATAAATTAAAATGGAAACCAGGCATGAAGAATCCCTGCAAAGATAAAGCCAGTTAGGCTTCATAAGTGACCTTAACTTTGCTTGAATTGCAAACACAAGTAAACTTAATTCGGACTATGTCTTATAAATGCCCATGTTTAAAGAAAAATGAAACTTAAGACTCATCAATCAGAAGGTGCCAACTAACTTCAAGTTTTATAAGTAGAGAGTTTCCAGGAGGACACACAAAATAAGGCAACAGTATGATTGTAACCAATCAAATATTTCTTTACTTCACTCCCGTGTTCACCCCATAAAAGCTTTCCTTTTGCATTCTCTTGGTACAGAACTTGAACCACTTCCGATTTGTAGCCGCGCAGTTCATAAATCTCTGCTCAAATAAATTCTAAAATTTTACTGTGCCTCAGTTTACCTTTTAACACAGCTCTGTGTTAGATCGGCCGTGGGATTAATGGCCAATGACAAAACATAGTCTCTGCCCTCATGGAACTGTCATTTCTACTTAGGTCATCAACCCAGACCAATTCCCTGGCAGTGTGGTCTCCCTGTCCTGGGAGTAATGAAATACTGGAGAGAGAAGCTGCTCCTTCGGAAGAGCTGTGACCCCCTCCTGGCCTAGTTTTTCCATGAGGGTATTGCTGTCATAGTGAGAGGCCCTGAACCTGTGGACATGGAAGGAACTGGAGGTTACTCTGTCAATTCCCCACACACGTGAAACTCTTTAACCCCTTTCCACCTATCTCCCCTGCACCACTGGTGCCACTGTCAACATCTACCTCTGTTCCTCGCTTGTCAGTTTCCCTGGCATGTGACTCTCCTAACTGCAAGCATCGCTTCACCACCCTGGTGTGAATATGTTTTATGGGGAGTCTCCTTGCCACAGACCTTCCCAGAAGCCCAGAGGAACCGTCCTTTGGAATCATCCCAATAGGTGGAGCACGTTTCTCCAAATCAGTTAAGTACCTTGTGTTGGTTTCTTTATGGTAGATGTTACACATCCTATGTGTAAGGAGTTCAGGATGCCTCTTACCCCTTTCCTTTAAGTATTCTGAACAAAGAGGAATGCAAAGTGAGGTAAGTTTCACTTCATGAATACAGACAGGTCCCTATCCCTTTTCAAATGAAGGGCTTCTGATTGGAGAATGGCACTGAGGTCCTGGATTCAGCAGGATTTCTTTCCCCTAAGGCAAATCTGAATCTAACCCCAGACTACCCTTTTATGGATCCACCTCAGGCCAAAGAGAGAAGAGTGGAGCACTTGTACAAGCTGCTTGGTCGCCTTATTATCATGCAGACAGAATGTAGAGACTGTCCCCTTTTCTAGAGTCAATGAGTGAAGCAGGAAGTAGGAAACTGACAAAAGAGTATACCGCTCATGGGTAGAGACTTTTATCAAGAAGGAGAGATCACCTGGGGAGTGAAACCCCTTCCTCTGCACTTCACTGCACATTGCATATATTTCTTTTTTTTTTTTCCTCCTTTTTTTTTTTTTAGGTGGAGTCCTCCCTATCGCCCAAGCTGGAGTGCAATTGGCACGATCTCAGCTCACTCCTTTTTTTTTTTTTTTTCCTTTTTTTAGATGGAGTCTCGCTCTGTCACCCAGGCTGGAGTGCAGTGGCTTGATCTTAGCTCACTGCAACGTCTGCCTTCCGGGTTCAAGTGAGTCTCCTGCCTCAGCCTCCCGAGTAGCTAGGACTACAGGCATGTGCCACCACGCCTGGCTAATTTTTTTGTATTTTTAGTAGACACAGGATTTCACCATGTTGGCCAGAGTAGTCTCTATCTCCTGACTCTGTGATCTGCCCGCCTTGGCCTCTCAAAGTTCCGGGATTACCAGCGTGAGCCACCGCGCCCAGCCCCTTGCATGTATTTCTATATGGTGCTCCTCATTTTGTAATTGTTTATTTTCCTATGAGTGCCCTGTTACACACTCAGGCTCTTGAGGGAAGTGCTGTGCTGCATTCACCCGTATCTAACTAGAGAATGGCCCCCAGTAGACATTCATGGAATGTTTGCTGAACACGTGCCTTGGCTCTCATCTCTCTCTAAATAGTCAATGTCCTTCATTTCTCCATGCTGTCACTTCCTGTGGCCATTGTAGGAATTCAGGATAAATACTTTGCTTGTGGAAAAGGAAGTTCTAGAAACGAAAGTTTGCTTTTTCCTCTTCATTATCCCATTTTGATGGTTATAATTACATTGTGGTTTTTTGAAAATCATATTGGATTAACAAATAGAATAGATCATAATTTGTGATAGGTTTCAAACCATCATTGACATAACCTTTTAATTTTCTTTTTATTTACAAAACCATAAAATGCAAAGATGGAAATAATATATTGAAATATGTTATATAGTTTTTAAGTTCTTGATGAAGTCAGTTAATGACTTATATTCTTATTTACATTTTAAACGAACTTTAAAAAATCAGTCATGAAAGGTAGCCTTCTAACAGCTGCACTTATGAATATACAATGTATTTAATATGGCACATTATATAAGAAAGGATAAAGATGCTTGCTGCATCTACTGACAAAATCCTATTGATACAATTGGTTCAATGAAGTTGTCAGAATTTACCAATAAAAAACAAATGACCTCTACATTCATCACCGCTAAAGGTTCTTGCTAATTAGCATCCAGAGATACCATGTTATAGATGCTTCTTTAAGAGCTATCAGCTCTCCAACTCTGCCTAGTGACATGGTATCTATCAAAGTCTCATGGTGCCTGCAGTTCTGACAAAAGGCACTCCAAAGAACTGGCACGTACCACCATATTTGCATTTTCGCATCTCATTATGAACATAATTGCATACCAACACAGCAATTCTTCATGACTATCTCAAAAAACATTATCAGCAATGTCTGAAATAAATGCTTAAATGTCAACTATTGACAAGCAAGAAAAGCTGACCTTTGAAGGTCTTCATTCTTCTGAGATACGCCCTGCTATGACTCACTTTTTAACTTTCTGTCTATGTTTGATAACAGAAAAGGAACACAGTGACTCTGAGAATTGTGTTTTTGTATGACAAACCAGAAGGGAATCAAGAAATTGCAAAACTGCAATCCATTTATCATTCCTACTAGGAGTCATTTGAGATTGGTTGAATATTTGCCATGACAATTCTTAAAGCCTCTGAAACTTTAGAGAGAGTGGACATCAACATGTTTACAATGGAATTTCTGCAAAATTATATAATGACTCTACATTAACAACTGAAATGAGTTTATCCATGATTAATGTTACGACAAAGAACCAAACAACCTTTCTACTACGAGCATGCAACCCATTTTACACATTGTCACAAGTAGAGTCTGAGTGTTGGACAAGTACCAGCAGCTAATCTAAAACCACACAGAACCATTTACACCCTCTCTCCAAGAGCTCATCTTACTAGAGTGGCCTTCAGCACATAGATCTCATATTCTATCATATGCCTTTAACCTGTCACCATCCTATGCTTGGAACTACCTCAATTTGCACAGCAGCTTGATACACATTTTTTTAAAAGCACTAATCAACTTTAACTCATGCTGAAATGCTGCAGATATGGCTGCCAATGTCCAAAAAATGCTAATCAATTTTGAAAATCTACATCATGGCTTGCATCCCAGATTTTCCACCCAATCCACATCAAATAGAAATGATAGAAAATTATGTTAACATGTTCAGCCGCTTGTTTGCTTGTTTTAGCTGAGGCATTGGTCATGCTTCGATGGCAAACTAACCGCCTGTTTGGAAGCTCATCCAGTTTGCACTACTTTGGGTGACTATGTGGCAATAATGTGAAGTGGCTATCATACTTTGCTTTCAAAGGCTGGGATTTCCATATGAATCCTTTCCCTTACTTTGCTTTTGAAGAACATAGGGATTTTTTTTTTCCTTAGTTGGGGGAATATGCATTGTTAATGCTTCTAATTCTCCAAAGAGCATCCCCTAGTGGAAAAGCTGCTTCTTTGATAGTCATGGAACATAAATCTATATTTCAGGCCCACTTAGTAAATCTAGACACTACAGAAAAGAGAGAATAGTTTAATGCACAAAGCCTGTATACATAAGTCTCTCCCCGAAACAAGAAAAAAAAATCCTTCTCAGAATTTAGATCAGGGAGGGATCTCAGAAACCAGTTAGTCTAACCTCCCAATTGCAAGGATGGCCTCCAAAGACCTCCCAGAAAGACAGGTCTTCCAATGAGGAGAATTCTACTAGTCCCCACCAAGGGAAATTTTACTAAGAGGCAAATCCATTAATTCAAAAATTAATTCTATATCAGGGCTCAAAACTTTCTCTTTGAAATCTCTCCTGAGTGGTACTAGGCTGTTCTAAAGGTAAACAAAGTGCAAACCATTGGCCCTTTTCCTGACAGCAACCACTTGTTACTTGGTGTTTTTGGCCCAGCGGAAACACAGTCCCATTCAGTCCTTCACTTCCCATTAGATGTAGCTCCTCAATGCCTCCTTGATTTCCTGTCAACTTTCCAAGGTCATTCCCTAACTGGTCAGTAGCCATTTTAAAACACTTAGAACCAGGATCAGACTGGACAGTCTCAGTGGCACTGCTGCTTCTGGGACTCTGAATATCATAGTTCTATGGAAAGAAACTCAGAGCACTTTGGCAAATTTAGCAGCAGGAACATCCTTGTTGACGCTTAAGAAATTCACAATCAGCCTTACTCCTCACCTAAAATCACTTGATTCACTATTTTTATTCTCATTTTTTTATGATGCTAAAGACTAAATTCCTAAGAGGTCCTTGGAGGTGAAGAGAGGGACTCTTCTTTGTTTTGGACATGAAGTGCTGGCCTGTATTCATCATCATCACAGCAGCAACAGCCAAATCCAACCCTTATTGAGCAATTACATTTGCCACTCAGTAGCTGAGATCTGTGGCTATTTAAGGCTGTTTACATGGTCCGTCTCACTGAGTCTTTACCGAGGGCCTGTGAAGTAGGGACAATTATCATCCCCCTTCCATAGTTGAGGAAAAGTGAGACTCAGAGAGGTTAAGTAACTTGTCTAAAATCACAGAGCTTATAAATGGTGAGTCTGACTCAAGCACTCTCATGAACCAGTGCAGAAAACAGCCTCCCCAGCAGAAGCTCAGAATCTGTATGTGACCTTGGGCTCATCATTTCTCTTTTTTCACATGTATGTTTTCTTACTGAACTGGAGGAAGGAGCCAGCGCCTAGGGTGATGGCATTGAGGCCTAGAGAATACCCTCTACCTTGCAATGGCAGGGAAATAGAAGTGAGACAGGTTAGGGTGAATCAAGGAGCTGCCCTCTGCTGTTAGCAGGAGACTACACACATGTACCCCTTGCCTTTGTATATCCCAAGGCCAGCAGTCTTTAACCAGGACCATAGCACTGCTCCCCAAACTTGAATTGCCCAGCACAACACACCATAGAGCCCCGCCTCCAAGCTTCTCACGGTCTATACTTCATGGAGCAGTCTCCTAACACAGACAGTGAGTGATAGGGATGTCTAGGAACACAGAGGCAGGCCAGATTTCAGAGGACTGGCATCAGATTGCAGATTTTTATGTGGTCCTATGTTTCATGCTTGGATACAGTGTAGAATTCCACTACATGTTTGTATTATGTGAGGGAGAAAAGGATGGCCAGCTAGTAAAAATAGCAGAAATGAAAAGGAGTACTGCATTTAATTCCATCTAATTTGCGCTGCTGTGGGTGGGAATCGAAGTTCATCTCCTAGACATTAATTAAACTAGAAATGCAGTGAAATGCCAGTCCTCCGGCTGCAAGGGCCCTTTTCAAGAAGAAGCTGGGAAAGTAGAGCTGGTATTTCCTTGCTGTCACAGGACTCACAATAGAGGAAAGCAAACTTCATGGGTCCTCAGACATTTCCTCATCACCCAATCAAGAGCCTTTCAGCAAAGGAGTGAACTCTGGGCCTGAAGCCCAGCAGCTGTATCCATGGGAATCCCACACCGAGGGTCAAGAGAAAGATGTTGAGCAGCTAAGGGCTCTGAAGTCAGATCCGCACATATGTTGAAGTTCCCAGTGCTCTCCCAAAAGCTGTCTTGCACACACTCACACCCTTTGCACAAACAAAAGCACTGTGATCTTCTGTTTTAATGAATTATCAATTGAAGGGAAATGGTAGCTTCAAATTAGTCAGGGCAATGAACGGAAAAGAAGGTAAAGAAAAAAGATTAGTCAAAGTAAGGCAACCCATTTTCCCAAATTTAGTAGACCTTGACATCTCTGGAAAAGCATGCTCGTGGGAAAGTAGGCACAATTCTGAAGGAAGGGGAAACTAATTCAAATAAATCTTTCAGGGAAAGTACTAAGTGTTTAGGCCAAATTCCATCTTGACATGGAACACAGGACCTTGCTTAAAGGCAATGTGAGATAAAGAGTAAGCTGTTGAGCCCACAGTAGGCTTTCTTTACAGAAGACATAAAATGTAGTCTACCATTTTTTTCAGGAGGCAAAGGAGAAAAAAAGAACATCCAAAAGACTGTGGAGCCATGTTTCTGTGAATATCTTGCTGCCTGGACACACGTGTGACCTACTTAGCAGTAATTCCAAGAAGTGGCCATCCCACGTGTAGGACTTTGCCCACATCAACTGCTTTTTGCTACTCAATCAATAGAAACCAACCCAGGTTGATCATTAAATTGAGGTACTAGGTTTCTTAGGCCAGGAGTTGGCCAGCTTTTTCAGTAAATACGTTGGTCTTTGTGAGCCATGAATCATCTGTCTCAACTACTCAACTCTACCCAAGTAGCACAAAAGGAGCCAGGGACACTATACGAAGGACTCAGCATGGCTGCGTTCTGATAAATGTTTATTAACGGACACTGGAATTTCTATGTCATATAATGTTTACATGTCACAAAATTGTATCTTTTTTATTTTTATTTTTTTCTGACATGTATTGCTCTCAGGCTCTAGGCAAACAAGCGGTGGGTGGTATTTGACTGTGGCCCATAATTGCTGATTCCTGCCTTAGACTGAAATGATCCAGTGGAATCCTTTTGTGCCTACTTTTATAACCTGGGTGGTTATAAACTACAGCAGGTGTGATGAATTTAAAACGACAGCACGTGTGATGAGAGGGGAATTTAATTTTATTATTCTAAATACTCTGGGCAGAGACGATGTTTCTTAGAGCCAGGGATTCAGGCAAAATTCAAATATGTGCAGTAATCGTGGTCACTATGGATCTGCTGCCTACAACATGGCAGGAACCATGCAATGCCATGTATATATTTTTCCAAATCATACATGATGCGAAACATAACATGTGGCCTACTGTGATTTCAGTGGAAACTGTGACAGCACAACCTACTGAATTTATACAGATATCGACATTATCTGATGTCATCTGCACTACAGATCTGTTAGAGGGTACTATTGTTGCCACCTCCATGTCATCGATTGGAAAGCTGAGGGCCAAAAACTCACTTATTCACATAAAACTATACAACTATAAACAGCAGAGGTGGGGTTTAAACCCACACTTTCCTGCTGTCTCTCTCCTTTGGGTTCTTAACCCCCAGGGTCTTTCTCACTCAAGGTCAAGACCTCAATCAGTTATGACTGTAACCAAACTTAGCCTGAACAAATTAATATGAGGCTATTCCTGGCCTGTCATTTCCCACATAGTTCCTAAGTTTCATTAAAGAAATATTAATGTGTAGAGGCAACTGTGTGGATCTGAGGCATCAACATTCCGGGGGAAGCTCTGTGCATAAAAAGAATACAAGCTATAAAATTATTGGCAACTCACAGGTAGTTAAAGGAATTTAACTGTTCAACTGCCAAATATTTACATTTGAAGTCCTACCTCATGCTAAACATTCTTCTAGGCACTGAGGTTGCAGCAGTAAACAAAATAAGCAGAAATCCCGGGTCTCGGGAATTTATATTTTCCTGGGGGGAGACAGGGAGTAAACAATAAAGTAAGTAAAACATACGCTGTGTCAGATGGTGATGAGTGCTGTAGGAATAAAATATGCGGAGAAAGGTGATAGGGCTAGCAGAAGGGTAGGAGGACTGGGGAGCCAGAGACAGGGACCTAGGGAGAGAGTTTTGAGGAAAGACCTGAAGGAGATGAGTCCTCACTTATGTTTCCATCCAGGGAGAGGGGATTGTAGGCAGAAGAAACAGCCAGGGGAAAGTCCTGAGACACTTTTGGGGAACTGCCAGGAGATGGGGTGACTTGGGCAGAGTGAGCAAGGATCTGACAGCCGGGAATTGAGATGGGGTGAGGTGGGGAGGGGCAGTCAGAGCATTTAGAGATTTGGAGCCCTGTGGAAATTTTTTGAGGAAACCATTGAAGAATTTTGAGCAAAGGAGTGACATCATCTCATTTAATGGATAATGCAAAAGGCTCCCTCCTTGTAGCTATGATAAGAAGAAATTGTAGAGGACAAAGGTAAAAATTACTGAGAATTATTTAGGAAGCCTAGGTGGGACTAGGACCAGGATGGCAGCTGTAATGATAGTTACCAGGGAGCAGATTTTTGAAATCATTTTTTATTATAAAATTGACAATTTATAACTTTATACGTTTATGGAGTATGGAGTGATGAATACAATATGGATGCATTAAATAAAGCTAGTTAACATATCCATCACCTCATATACTTAACATTTTTGTGTGCTGAGAACATTTGAAATTTACTCTCCTCAAAATTTTGAAGTATACCATACTCTATTAACTGTATTGACTAGGCTGTTCGATTAAATTAAAAAAAGAAATCCCACATATTCCTCCTGTCTGGGATTTTATGCCCTTTGATCATCATCTGCTTTTTACAGCCCTGAGACTCTGTCACCTGCCCTCTACTCTCTGCTTCTCTGGGTTTAATCGTCTTCAAGTCCACATGTATGGGAGGACATGCAGTGTTTGACTTCCTGTACCTGGCTTATTTCACTTAGCTTAGTATTCTCCAGTTCCATCTATGCTGCCTCAAACCACAGAATTTCTAGAAGCGATCAGACTGAAATACAAGCCAACAGTACTTGCTGATTAATGGGATTGTGAAGCATGAGAGGAAGAAAAGAGTTAAGGATGGCTCACAGGCTCTTGGCCTGAGCAACAGGAGGGATGGGGAGTGAACAGTCACTGAGGTGGGGAAGACAGTGGCCAGAGCAGATTTGGAAGTGGTGGGCCAAAGACTGAGTTTGTTTTTGGATGTGACAAGTTTGGGTTGCTTATTAAATATTAAAGCAGGGATGCCAAAGAGGCAGTTAGAGATAGGAGTTGGAAGTGCGGAAGTATGGCATGTGCTGTGGGTTCGGGGATAGTTGCTGTACTAAATCTTTTGCCTTTACTACGAGGGATACTGCCTTTACCAAAATGCTTGACATGATGAGCTGGAGAATTTGTGCTCAATTTTATCACCCAGAAATTAGAGATTCTTTGCTATTGACACATTATAATTTTCCCCTGGTGACTAAATTCAGCACTGGTCATTTTTTTTTTTTTTTTTCTCGAGACAGAGTCTCGCCCTGTTACCCAGGCTGGAGTGCAATGGCATGATCTCCGCTTACCGCAACCTCCACCTCTTGGATTCAAGCTATTCTCCTGCTTCAGCCTCCCAAGTAGCTGGGATTATAGGTGTGCGCCACCACGCCTGGGTAATTTTGTATTTTTAGTAGAGATGGAATTTCACCAAGTTAGTCAAGCTGGTCTCCAAATCCTGACCTCAAGTGATCCACCCGCCTCACCCTCCCAAAGTGCTGGGATCACAGGTGTTAGCCACTACACCAGCCCATTTTTAAAACTATATTTAAATTTTATTTAATATCACTGTGCTCAGCTTTGCACAAAGAGTACTACATATATTGATCAAATCATCCTCCTATTTACATCCTTAAAAATCAGAAGAATGCATATTTTTGGCATGATGCCCAAATCCAATTCAGGTGGCACATTGTTTCACTTTCCCTCCCTGAGAAACATAAAATAGTGTCAGCTGTTATTATCCTATTGCGTTGAATCTCCACACTGACATCCACATTTTCAAAAGGGAGTCTTTTGCATAGATGGTTATAATTTCCTTTTACTCTGACAGTATAGATATGGTGAAATCAATGTCAGCTGTTGGGACCAACTCAAACACAAACCCTTTGAGAGGCCAGCCACTAGGCAGCAAACTACAAATGGTCATTTGCAAAATCTCATCTGGATTAACAGACACATGATCTTTTCCTGCATTCCTATCTTCTCTCCTCTGTAGAAATACAGGCAAACATTTTATAATCATATTTTACCTCTTATTCACATCTCCTAAATGTAATGTTAGAAAATGTTTTTCAAAGAACCACGATTTGGGATGAAGCTCAAGTTCCAAGAGTAGCTTATATACAGTAGGAAAAGAAGGCAAGAATATGCAACAGGCAGGTATGTATTAAACACAATTGACTGCACATTCTTTCTCTAGTCAGTTGAAAGGTAAAGATCTCAGGATTGGGGAAGACTACTTACGGGAAAAGTGAAAGATTATTTCTAAGCAGGATTGTTCTTCAGGGAAAAGAAACTAAATTCACAAAGGACATAATTTGTTGGTTTTTCTCTCCTTGGATTGAAGGGAACCCTTAAGTTAATAATAATAACAGTAAGTAATAATGTTTTATTTGCCTGAATTTTGACTAGTGCTTTTTCACTGGCAGAGAAAACGCCGGTTGGGAAAGTCAACTTATTGGGCAATTTCCCATGCACTGGTTGAAAAGGAAGCCTCTAGCTGCAAAAGGAGCAAGTGCAGAAGCAGCCAGAAAGAGCAGTCCTGGCTGGGTGAGCCCCACGCTGTGCCAGCCACCTGAGTTGAGTGTCTCAGCATGTTTACGTGCCTTGATCTCGGCTTATGTGTGAGATACCATGTTAACGGTCCTGTTGCCCACTCTGCCCTGGCTTGAGATTTAAATAAAAACAAATTACAGGTCTTAACAGTGATAGATGGACTGCTTTTACATTTGTGTAGAGTATTTTTGCTCTAAGATTAAAGGCTTACGCATTTATCTGCATAAACTAGCCCCTGGAGTAGGGTACTGCTGACATTTTCCAAGAAAAATGAATATCCTAACTTATTCCAAAGAGAAGACTTGGTATTTGTATGGCCAGAGTGACCTTTGCAAGTGCCCTTTCAGATTAGGTGCACTACATGGAAAATTGTGCTCTTACAGTACTCCATAAATCATACCTACCAATTTTCTTTAAAGGGGTATGTAAATATCAGTGTACCAGGTGGGTAAACAACACTAACCTCGTACAAATGGCTTGAAAATTGAAGAAAAGCACCTTATTTTGCTGCTGAAATTGCTTTTGAAGCCCAACATCGGGGCTTGGGTTGTAGAACGCATGAAATGATTTGTGCACGGGAATAGAAAATGGGCTGATGATAACCACCCTCGACACAGTTCCTGTATTTCTGAGTTCTTTCCATGATCAAAGATATCACTGCTATAGGCATACTACTTTTCTTTGCATATCCCAAATGTGTGTATGTTTTAAGCGACATCTTCATTATCTGCATATTTCTAACTTGGTCAGATAGCTGTTTCAGTGGTTAATATCTCTAGACAAAGTTCATGGAAGCCTTCTTGTTTTGGTCACATAACACTTTGCTTAAAAAGGAAAAAAAAGATAAAACTTTATAGAAAAAATTAAGAAAGAAGCTGAAGCTGTTGAAATTTCCAAAGTCTGAGTATGAATAAATATTATTTTTGTAAATTACTGGAATGCACTAATTGAATCTTCTCATACTAAAATAAGAATAAGCAAATATTAAGAAATGGTCCTATTTAGACATTATAATAGAATGTCTGTGGCATAATATACAGCTTTTACTGCACCCAATTGACATGAATTTTTTGAAATCCAGTTTTGTACACCTTTCATAAAATAGAAATCTTTGACTTGGACACATTCAGGAGTTTGTGGCAAGAATCATGGTTTACTTCTGAGAACACTGGATATAGTAAAAGATGCACGTTTCTTAATCAGATGACTTTCCACGAGGCTAACATTTTTCTATAATATAGGATAAGTAAATAACTTTTGACATTCTTGTGTATTATAAATAACTAAAAAAAATTCAAAATCTTTTTAACTCGTTAATTCTATATTACTCACTATTCAGTTTGCTGGTTATTTTTAAATGTATAATTTATCTTAAAATGAAAATAGTCTATGTGAAATATTTTTTCTTTACAATAGCTATTACTCTCCATTTTGCTTTCACTGAAGAATATGTTTATAGGATGAAGGCTTTGGTTTCATAGACCTTAAACAGTGAGAAACCAGTTTCTCCATTTTATAAAGAAATGCATTAAAAAAATAAAATCAGACCAGGTGCAGTGGCTCATGCCTGTAATCCCAGCACTTTGGGATGCCAAAGTGGGTGGATCACCTGAGGTCTGGAGTTTGACACCAGCCTGGCTAACATGGTGAAACCCCATCTCTACTAAAAATATAAAAATTAGCCAGGCATGGTGGTGGGCACCTGTAACCCCAGTTACTTGGGAGACTAAGGCAGGAGAATCCCTTGAACCTGGGAGGCAGAGATTGCAGTGAGCCGAGATTGCGCCATTGCACTCCAGCCTGGGCAACAAGAGTGAAACTCCATCTCAAATAATAATAATAAATAAATAAAAATTAAAATAAAGTAAAAATCACAACATGGTATAAGTAACATGTGGGCATCCAAGTTGCTTTTCCAGTCCTTTCTTAGTAATAGTTGCTATGTGTGAATGCCTTTTATTCCTTTATGCTTCCTAGATGTAAAGATTAAAACCTGCCCCTGGGTCAGCAGGAGTTATATCGGTGGGATGCACTGACTGCGCTGTATTCTTCCCCTTCAACACATTTTCAACTTTGGGCTCTGTTTTCCCTTCAGAATCATGCAAGGTATTTTGCAGTGCCATACTTTTCCTCTTTGGTTCATCAATTTCCTATTGGTCTTTAGTATAATCTTTGATACTCCTTCCAAACAATATGTCTTAGTCTCCTGTTCAAAAGTGAAGGTTGAAAGCTTTTATTTAATATCTTCGTAAATGGAGATTTTTAAAAAATAATAATGCAATTTCAAAACTTAGTCTTACTAATACTTTTCATTGTTAAGGATAGTCATACAACTCTTATGTTTCCAAAAATTGATTGTCTTTTTCAATGCAAAAATTCATACTTCAATATGGCTATTGGGTTGAATAATATATAGAACTCTGTATTAAGCATCAAATGAAAAATGGGTAATTTGTGCTCGTCTTCCCACTGTATTAAATGTTTACAAGGGAGGTGGCAATACCTTCCCTAGTATACACCAATATATGCTGCTTATCTGGAAAAAAATGAAATAATTGGAACAAAGAATATTTCATCAAAGGAAAAAGACAGCTCATCTGCCTTCATTTTCATTCTGGATTTCTAGGGCACCTTATATTTCATAGACCTGTCTTCTTACATGCTCTCCTGTCTTGATTAAATGAATAAATATTTACCATTTCCATTTTGTGCCAGAGACTGTTCCAGGCCCTTGGTGTACGGAAGTTAACAAAGCAAAACAACAAAACCCCTGCCCTCAAGCTGCAGAATTAGAAACATGAAAAAAAGAGATCACCCACATTAGCATGGCATTATCTTAGCTTCTTGTCTAAGAAGTTATCTTGTCTTTCATGTCATCTCAAGTTCAATGTATTTCTGAGGGCTGAAAATACCATCTCTTTTCTGTAAGAGTGGAATATGTAGAAAGAATATTCAATATTTTGCACTTTACTATGTTTTAGAAAGGTTTTCAGTAATAGAACATTTTTGAGAAAAGTGTTTATTTATTTCTAAACTGTTTCATTCATTTTTCTACAATGGGCAGATTATATGAATCATTAATAATCACCATTTATTAGTGTGTTTCCGTTATTCATTATGATGCGTAGTCTGGGGTCCTACGTAATTTTTTTCCAACTGCTTTAGCCCAAATTGGTTGTTATCTTCTTGGTTTTCTACTGAATTTACAGTAGGTGTTACACAATTTAGCAATCACTGGCTTTCCAGTTTTAGTTCCATTGGCCTGATTGCCCTTACTATTTTGAAAGACCCTGGGAGAAGGACTAATTTCTTATACATTTATCTCCTCCAGCGGCTAGCAAGACAGCACAGGAAGAGCTCAATAAACACGTTAATTTTCCACTAAGTTCTATAACAGGGCCTTTACTTTTTTTATTACTCAATTTTAGGTTTACTAAAATTGAAAAAGGATTTTTGATAATAGGTACTTTTTGTAAAGATGATAATTTTTAAAAGTAATGATTTTCACATTAAAAAAATCAATTTCAATGGAGAGTTTTGTTAAGCAAAAAAATATAATGTTCCCATGATATTCAACATATACATGCTTGAAATAAAACTCTTCTCCCTCCCTAATTAAATGCAGAAAATAATGTTGCATTTTTCACACATTTTAAATCAACTGAGTATGGAGGCCACAAAGGTCTCAGATAGAGAGACAGAGTTCCAGTTGAAATGTTAGACATATATATATTTTTTAATGTTATAAACTTTTCTACCTGATTTCTAAGAAGAAAAACATCAAACCAAAATTTTCAAAGTTTATGGTATATACAAGTGTTAGTAGAAAAGTTATTTTAATTTCATTTTATATTTTTCAAATTAATTTCATCTTTAGTTAATTTTACAAATAAAGCACAGGTAAGAGGGTTAGACCTAACATGGAGTACAGATGGATAAAACCATCCTTCTAATTCTACTGACATTTGTAGGTACATTCCATGTATATGTTTTAGAAATAAGCAGAAGGTTATCTGCGAGCCCGTGTTGAACCCTAAAGCTGCCGTATTCATTAATAGCTTCCTACGTTTGCTAGTCCAGCACCTCTTTCTTTGGGCAGCTTCCTTTAAGTGGACAGTGAATGTGCCATCCTGTGCTACTTGGAAAACCAGTGAAAGTGGTACAGGTCCACATTCGGCACCTCCATAGAGCTGGTCTTAGGTAAAATTCAGAAAGGAAAGGAATCCCTGTCTTCCCTTTCACATGTGCTTTTACCCCCCACCGTGGCTTCCCCCAACCTTATGCCCTTCACCCCAATGCCATCTACAGCCATCATTTTGCCTATCAGTCTTCTGGAACCCTCCACTGCAGCACCTCAACCAGGCTCATCCACCCTGCAAATGCCTCAGGCTCTCAATCATTTCTTTTTACCATGCTTCTAAACAAAACTTACTTGTCCTGTCTCCCATTTCCTTTTTCTCCTCAATCAGGTAGCCGGCAAAAATGGTTATTTAGACAAAGATTCATTTATGTGAAGTTCTTAATGGGCAGTAATGATTTAGTGGGTGATCTCTCCCAGGGTAACTGAATTTAAGCAGGTAGTATAGTTCTAATGACAGATTTTTTTTTTTCAGGTCCTTCTGTAGATCAGGAATGGACAAACTTTTTCTGTAAAGGACCTGATTGCAAATATCTTAGCCTTTGCAGGCCATACAGTGTCTGTTGCTTGAATCTGCCATGGTAGCTTGAAAGCAACCACAGATCATAGGTTAAGAAATGAGCAGGCCATGTCCTAATAAGACTTTATGTACAAAAACAAGATGCTGGCTAAATTTGGCCTGGAGTCCATAGTTTGCCGATACTGTCTACACTTTAATCAAATAAACTGGGCAGGGGAGGGAAGTAAAGAGGATTCTGAACCCCTATGCATCCATACCACAGAGAGGTAATTGTTCTCATCAGAGAAGTTGTTCCTGAATAACTGGGGTGCCAATGGACCCAGTCAGTTTCTAGTAGCAATTATCTAGGTAATATTGAAGACACGAATTGCCTAATGTCCCTTATATAATTTGTTCCCTACCTTCTGCTATTATTATTTTATTTTATTTTTTTGTAGAACGGAGCCAGGGTAATAGAAAGTCTCTCATTATGATAGGACAGTCTTTCTTTCATTGAAGAGAGTCAATCAAGCTTCTCTCTTTGCTTTGGCCATCAGGAAACTCACAGAGAAGTTTTGTGTCCTACCATGGTAGCTTTTCCCAGCTTTGGCAACACATTCTCTTCTTTTCCTTTTGACTTGACATATTTTCCTTAATGTGGTGTTTGCGGTTTATCACCTTTCTGTTATGTTTCCTGTAGTCATCTCAAAACTTTTTGGAAAGTAATAAAAGTAAAATATAGACAGAAGAGAAGTACATGAGAAACATTTCGGAAGAAAGAAGAGTGCTTTTCCTCCCTGGTGAAACTGGAGCCACTTTGTAAACCAGGTCAATTAAACATATGCTTCAGACTAGTATGTTTGGACATGTTGCAAGGTTGAAAACATTTCCCTACAATTGTCTGACAGACAAAACAGTCTGTCAGTCTAGGTGCCTTATGAAAGGTGTATCCCATTATATATTTGTAAGTGATCTAACTCTGGCCACTCCTGACAGCTACTGGGTGATCACAGCTGACATGCAGCCTGACCAGTATGGGTGGGTTTCTGTTGAGAAGCTGCTGCCATAAACATCAGTGGAGAATCCTACCAGTAGACTGGGGACATAGGCTTGCTGCTCCCTGGGGTCATAAAACAAATGCTGATGACCTTTTGTTGACAGCCAATGAGTTGGGAGCAGGGCAGGAGAACCTCACACATCAGGAACAATGGCTGGCCTGTCTGTCTGTCTCTCCCTCTCTCTGTCTCTCTCTCTCTCTCTCTGTCTCTCTCTCTCTCTCTCTCTGTGTGTGTGTGTGTGTGTGTGTGTGCGTGTGTGCTCCAATTTCACACATTCTTGACAATCTTACTTTTATATTTCAAGACCATGAAATAGATGCAGGCAAAATCTATATGAAATAGATATAGGCAAAAAGTCTTCTGGTGCACTGGTGAAGAACATTTTTTTTTTTACCTCACTCATGATAACTGCCCAGATCACTTATATCTAAGTTATACATGAAGACATCAAAGCAGTTTTCCTGGTTGACAAGCAACTAAGGCCCACCCTCCTGGCCCCTGGGAAAGGTTACTGGGCAATTGTTAGAACTATTGGAGGTTTTTATTATTTATTTACATTTTATATTTATTTATTTATTTAGAAATAGGGTTTTGCTCTGTTGCCAAGGCTGGAGTGCAGTGGCACAATCACAGATCACCTGCAGCCTCAAAATCCTGGGCTTAAGTGGTCCTCCCACCTCAGTCTCCTGAGTAGCTGGGACTACAAGCACATGCCACCATGCCCTGCTACGTTTCTAAAAATTTTTTGTAGAGACAGACTCTCCCTATGTTGTCCAGACTGATCTTGAACTCCTGGCTTCAAGCAATCCTCCAGCCTTGGCCTCCCAAAGTGCTGGGATTACAGGTGTGAGCGACTGTGCCTAGCCTATTTACTTTTAATTAGTACATAATATTCATACCTATTAGTAAGGTACAGAGTGATGTTTCGATACATAGAATGCATAGTGATCAGATCAGGGTAATTAGTATATCCATCACCTCAAACATTTATCATTTTTGGATATTGAATGCTCCCACCACAAAAACAATGGAGGTACCCCTTTCTAAATTATCTCCAGGCCCTAGAGGCAGCACAGCAGGCTGGGAAGAGACACAGTGTGTTGGAATCTGAACGGTATCTAGCATGGCCTCTGTCTGTAACATGGTCATTGATTCTATCGCTATACAATCAAAAATCATTAAAAAACCTTTAACAGGCCAGGCAAGGTGGCTCACGCCTGTAATCCCAGCACTTTGGGAGGCCAAGACAGGTGGATCACCTGAGCTCAGGAGTTTGAGACCAACCTGATCAACCTGGAGAAACCCCATCTCTACTAAAAATACAAAATTAGCTGGACGTGGTGGCACATGCCTATAATCCCAGCTACTTGGGAGGCTGAGGCAGGAGAACGGGTTGAACTGGGGAGGCAGAGGTTGCAGTGAGCTGAGATCGCGCCATTGCACTCCGGCCTGGGCAACAAGAGCGAAACTCCATCTCAAAACACACACACACACAAACAAACAAACAACAACAAAGAAAAAACCTTTAACAACCTCCTTCTAAAAAAAGCTCACCCAGCAGTAGAGGAATATTTCCCAAGTAAGTGAACTACTCTCATCTCCTTTCCCTCTCCATCCCTGCCTCCCACTTCTTGCAAATCCTAGTGGCTCAGCTGAACTACCTTGTGCTTGATTCTTTGAGATAATCAAATATTGCAATGTAATACTTTTTTATTAGGCAAGTATGACCTCACTGGGGGGAAATTGTAGATAAATACACCAGAATGTTTATTAAAGCTGCAGAAAAGTACATATAGTTACCAAGATCAATACACAAATGTTTGCTTAAATATTTAATAGTTTGGTTAAAATAACACACTTTATACAAACAGGTGACTAATATCCCTTAGCTTCCAACATCCAGGTAAATGCATAGGACTTCGAACTTACATTTTTGTAAAGACTTGTGTTCCTTTTCCAAACCCTTCTGTTTATACATGAGGCTCCTCCATGCAGATGTTTTGTGGTCCTTAAGACTCTTGCTTGGCTAAAGATGGAGCTGTGAAGCTCTTTGACGAGGGCAGTAAACTCCAGGGCCAATGAGGCAATAAGCGGTCCTTTTAGACACCTCCAGCGCCACTGAGATCTGGCCACAATACTCAGGATCTGCTTTAAACTTATGATGACAGTTATGGGTCCATGTTGTAAATGGTGTCAGCATGCCCAGCAGCTGAGCAGAGGAAATGGTAAGATTTTGCATTAACCCCAGAGTCACTGAAATATGCAGCATACACTCTATTATCCCAAATTTGTTATTTGTTGTTTGTATACGACACAGACAAGTTGAACATAGTTAAGCAAATAGCCTGGATTGCATTATTATGAATAAATATACAATTCCCAGGATGCTTTGAAAATATGTATCATACAACTTGAAAACTACCGTTATTATTACTTTTTCAGTCTCTAATGGTCTGGTCAGAGGAGCCCAATCTAAAAACCACAAGCCAACACAGAGCTCTTCATTAGGACACACTTTGCAACAATGTGAATATAATTGACCAGAGTTTTTGGACAGAAAAGGGGAAGCATAAGAGGAACCTTGCCAAGCCCGGTCCGGTGCTGGACTGACAGTACAGTTTTAATGTGGTATTTTGTTGTCAGGCTTGGCTTATCCTCAGATCAAAAGAGCCATCAATCTTCCCCAGATCTATACAGATCCGTCCTGGGTCAGAAGAATAATCAATAACCCTTAGTTCTCACTTCACAAAAACAAAAGAGCTGTTGGTTTGTTTACCTTTCAGATTGTGTCTTGATTAGGGATCATTAGTGACCATTGTGGGAATGAAACTCTGTGTGTATTGCTAACTCAGACGGGTTTACTTTTAGGACACTGCAAGTCACACAGAGGCAAACCCACACAGCATGTTCAGAAATTTCTCGCGAGCAAGGGGCACACACACTAGGGCTGGAACTGTAAGACGTAATGGAAAAACTATGGAGGATTAGAGATGAAGGGACATTAGAGATAATTTAGCCCAAACCCCACATTTTACAGACAGTGAAATTGGGTCTTAACAAGGGCAGCAACCTGCTCAAGGTCACTTGGCTGGATAAAGACAGTATGAGCTAGAGATTATACGTGTACATATGAACCCTGACTAACCTCACATCAGGAGATATATATATACACACACATATATATAAAACTATACTAACTGCTATGGAGTGAGTTAGGGTTCATTACTATGTGCTGGGGTTTTGTATGTCCCTGGCCAGTTGTTTTGTTTTCTTAGCAAGCAGTGGGCTGTAGTGGAATGCCAATAAGCTTTTGAAACAGGCAGGCTTGAGTTCAAAGCCTGATTCTGCCATGATCGAACTGTACAACCTTTGGTGGATTACTTAACTCCAAAAGCCTGCCCCCTCATTGCTATACTGAGGATAGTAATATCTGCATCTTAAAATAGTTATAAGAGTGAAATAGAAATAATATATATAGAATTGTCTGCCATGATACACAGCACACAATAGGTGTAATAATATCTGCATTTTGAAATTGTTATAAGAATTAAATAGAAATTATATTTTATATATATATAAAATTGTCTGCCATGATACATGGCACACAGTGGGTGTTTGATTAATATTTGTTTCCTACCCTTTCTTTCCCTTTCCTTGACTATAATACAAACAGATTCTAGCATTTGTAGAGAACTTGTCTCTATCTCCCATAGCTGCTCCTGAAAGGTGGGCAACAGAATTTCTGTTTGTCTTAAATTCTGTACAAATGACGATGATAGAAAAGTAGATAGATGGGCATAGATGGAAAATTTAATAGTTAGGCATGTAAATAAATGTGTGCATATGTGTTATGATTGATCAATATATTTATATATGCAAATGGTGTTTAGTCACCAACAAACAATGGTAAAGTTAAGTACTAAGATGTAACCTTTATCAGTACCTCAAAATAAACTAACAGGAACAACACAAATTATCTCAGGTAGTGAAACAAACACCCTACAAACACCATTAGGAACACAATGACAACAATAATAATAACTGCTCTAATATAACAGAATCCCATTGAATCCAAATCCATACAAAATACAATGTTCTTCAGGGTTTCATCTTGTGGTTAGTTTTTGAACCAAAGAATGGTATTATAGTCAGTTTTCCTGCATGTTGAAATAGAAATCTACAGGCTACTCCAAATATTTCAACTAGAGAAGTGGCCAAGAAACCAAGACAGGTGAAATGGGTTGGATGGAAGTCAGGACTCAGCTCAAGGTCATTTGTCTTTTTCACTAGTTTTCACTAGTTTTATTTTCCTCCATCCCGTTCCCCTTGGGGAGGGAGAGGGAGGAGGGTGGATCAGTCAATCAACAGAGAATGAGAGGAGGCACAAACATGCCTGTGATGATTCTCATCACAGGGCATCCTGGTCAGTGATTCTAGCAGCTTTCTCTCCCCTTCCCGCTGGGGCTACCTATAAATGGCATCCACAGTAGCTCTCCTAAGCTCGAAAAGTGTTCTCTAGCCTCTGGGTTCTTCTCCTCGCCTCAGGGTAGCCTGCTCAGTAGACCCTACTTTTCCAGGTTCCTCTCCTGCTGGGTCACTCATACCTAGATTTCCAGGTCTTTGGCCGTCAGTTTAACTGGGCAGGCTACCTAGCTTTGATTTCCTTGTCTCTGGAAAACACTGCCTTTGTATAGCCTCAATCAGCATCCCCAGGATGCTCCCACCATTGTCTTGGTCAGGCCTAGGATGCATTGTGTAGAATCCCTCTACAAGTGAACATCCTTCTACTAGTGTTTCTCCTGTTCTTTCTTACTGTTTCACCATGTGCTGCATTTGAAGATCAACATCTCTTTTCTAGCTAAGAGCTAATTTACACTGTATGTGTCCTGTTAACACTGAGACACACACACAAAAAAACTGTCATTGTTCAGAAGTGATGAAGAAGGGAATCTAGCCCTAGATACTGACAAACATATGACTCTGAGAAACAGTTCCCAAGAGCTGATCTCCTCTGCTTTTCTTGGGTATTCCACCTTCCATCCTCCTGACAAGAAAGCAAGGGCAGGAACCTAATTCTCACTTTTATAGATAATGAAACTGAAGCTCAGAAAGTCAACTCCTGTGCCTAAGTCATATAGACAAAGTGGTAGAGACCAGACTTGAACCCAGCTCTAACTGGCTGCAAAGGCCCAACCTTCACCACTCCATGGTCCAGGCTCTTCTGCAAAGGGCAGCTCAGTTTGTAGAACAATCTGGGACACTGAAGAGCAAGTTTGGACTGGGCAGTTCTGAATGGTGGGGGATTTGAATTTAGGTGATATGAGAAATTGAGGAAACTGGGAAACTGGCCTAAAGAAGAGAGTATTGAAAGGAGCAGATTGGGTAACCATCAGTGAGTGCTTTAAGGGGAGTGGGGCAGGACCAGCCTTAGCTTGGTTCTCTGTGATATACTGGACAGAATGAGGTGAAAGGGGGAAATAGATGTGCAGCATGTAAGAATACTACAAGGAGGCTTCCAACTGGGAAAACTGTGCCAAATGGTGGCCAGAGGAGCTAGGGAGGGCCTTGTCATGACATGTATTGTAAGCAGAGGCTTTGAAAATCACTTAGTGATTTATTAGAACACAGCTACATGAGAAAATGATAGCGAGAGTGTCTGAGTGGCCACTATTTGCCAGGTATCCTTCTGAACACTTTCTATGCATCTTCTCAATGAATCTTCCCAAAGACACCCTGGGGGTGGGAATGGTACCCATTTTGAGAAAACAGACAGCTGAAAGGATTAAATGGTTTGCTCAAGATCATACAGAATTGAGAAAAGTTCAGATTCGAACCCAGATAGTAGGACTTCAGAAACCAAACATTTATCCAAGAGACTTTCGACTACCCCTGCTAACTTTGAGATTATATGAAAGCCTCCATTCCTTTCATGATCATATTTCCTAAGGTTAGAGTTAACAGCTTCTCCACCTCTCCACCCTCATAAATATTGTCCATTTTTCCTCAAATAGTGATACTAGGGTTTTATTTCTTTACCACATCAATGTACAACACATTAAAATGAACAATAACTGAGAATGATGATGAACCTCTATTAAAAGAGAACAAATTAAAGCCAGATGACACATCTTTACAAACACCTCAGCCATGCACATGACAGTTCTCTGATACTTAAGGACATATTCAAAGAAAATGGCACTTTGAACTATAAATTTATTTGCACTGAAGTAGCGAAGCATCACATGCCCTTGCGTCTGTTTCATGGGAGATTCAGTGCCTGGTTTTGACAGCTAGTTCTAATAATAAAAAGGTTTTAAATGTAAGGTATAACAGCGTTCCAATCAGAGCCTAATCAGGGTTATGCTTTTCAAATTATATTGTGTCTGCTTTCACCTCCTGCCTATTATCTGCAATAAAAACAGAAGTGCTTAAGAAAATCCTTGATCTGTGCACATATATTTTTAATATTAATATGTCAGGCCAGTAGCAATAAGGATATTAGGGAAATGATGGAATTCTCCCCCAGCTGGACATGTTAATTGAGAAGCCAAGTTTCGAAGGCAAAGTTCACATTTGTGCAGATGGTGGGACAATGCCGGGTGGCGGCGCAGGTCAGTGTCAGTCCCAGTCCCAGCTCTAATGGCTTGAGTCTCTGCTTTCTATGCGTCAGCTGGTCCCTCTGGGCTGTGTAGGTTGGGGAAGTCTGTCTCTGCATTTTTTTCTGCCCTTGACTCTGGGGTAGTAATTTCTCTGGAAATGTCAATGTGCCTTCTTTAGAAAAAAAGCAGGGGCGGGAGGTGGGGGGACAAAAAGAAGAGGGAGAGAAAAAAAAAGTTTGTTTTTCTCATTGGAGGAAATATAAATTACAGTTCACCCTGCCCTCTCTTCCTTCCCCCTATCAAGAATAAAAACAGTATTCACCTTATCTGTGGAATGGAGAACATTATAATCATCTCAAAGTAAGCAGTTCAGCTCTCATGGACCCAAGATAATAACTGGCCCAATGGATATTTCCTTTTTTATCTGGTTAGCTTTAGAATTTATCCACATTTATAGCCAATTTTCCACCTACCACTTACTGCCTTTAATGTGATTTGTGTACCGCTACCCACCCTTCAAATACAGTGGTTGGTACTAGCAGCCTTTAATAGTTTCAGTTTCCTAAGTGATATAATTATTTATTATCTCTAATTAAAATTCAGAGTTTGGCTTTCAGCATGAGTCTGGATGTGAGGCCCATTTTAATGAAAAGAGCAACTGTGAGCTCTAAATTTCTTTATGAAAGAGATAACTTATATAATCACTAGTAACCTTTTTCAAGAATATTATCTCACTATTTATAAAACAATGCCTCCTTTACTTTAGAAATTGTCATTTGCATATGAAAAAGACATATTTATTGATGCTTTTGACTGATGCACATTTTTCATTCAGGAATGCTCTTTTCATATCACTCATATACCTTTGAATTTCTCTTTGAAAACTCTATGCTACAATTCTTTAAGAGATTTTCATATGTATGTCTGCATAGGCATACACGTAAGTAGCCATCAAGAAAGCTTTCCATTGTTGGTTTCTTTTAATAATTTCTGATTTAAAAATTCAGAACCCTTTATGCTTCCAAAGCCACTTGTGATAAACAATGACTCTCTATATTCTTTCTCTTATCCATAATCCTATAACTAAAGTTCTTTCCTTCCAGAGAGGAAATCATGTATTTCTATCTAACCATGATGAAAGTGAACTAAAGATTGTTCAGGCTCCTGCTACGGTAATAGTGGCAGACAATTTCATTCACTTCGCTTTTTTTTTTTTTAAGTGGCTTATCATTTTGCTAATAAACACATTTGGGGAAAACAGGAATCACCAGATTATCCTGGTGTAGAAATTTGCTTTACGAAATTTTTCTCATGGAGGGAAATATGGCAGAGCTTAAGAACAGGTGCTTCAGCATGTAACTCAAAGGCTTCTCTTCAGGGTCTCGATTTTGCTAGCCATGGGTTTACAATGAGTTGCTGTGATGAAACAAACACCATGGTTTAACTACTACCTTCAACAAAGAGAACTGCATGGATATGACTTTTTTTTGGTCTCCCTATTTTTCTCCTCTTGCTCAAGCCTTCAATAATTCCCACATCAATTATTTTTTATTGTGAAACTCAGGTCCTATAGGTTAAGCTTATGAAATAAGGTGAGAAAGTTGAAACTGTTTTCCCAGAGTTTTCTTAAAATATATTAGAAACCCATTCTTAGCTGGGCCATCTAATCACACCCTTGTGCATTCTCTTTTTAATTAAGCAAGTTAACTTATTTGGCATTTATGTTTTATGCATGAGAACTCCTAGCTTTCAGATTACTTCATTTTCAGGCCATGTAATTCAGAAGCAGAAAGATCCATAGAAACATCTTTATCCAAGTTGTGTTAGACAATATCTTTGCCAGAAGAGAAAACATACACATGCCCAAAGGATCTGCTCAAATTAATCAAGACTAAGATTTTGCATTTCTATGAGTTTTGATCAAGGAAGCCCTGATGTTTCATTAAGGGAGAGACATTTGATTAACTACATTTCTTCTATAAACCCAGATGTCAAAATAATGTGGACAGATACTTAACCATACATGATTAACATTGGGATGGAAATATCTATTGTTATAATTTATATATACTTTTATTGTAGTTTTATTTATTAATACATATTTTAGATGCCTGCTCAGTGCCAGGCACTATGCTAGTTTTATTTATTCATATATATTTTAGATGCTTGCTCAGTGCCAGACCCCATGCTAAGTGGTTGAAGAAAGTACAGATAAGTGAAGCTTAGTTTTTGGTCTCAGGAAATTACAGAGGAAACTGACATAAGCCCGGCTGAATCTATGGCAATGTCAAATAAAGTAGCATGGGAGAGGTAGAAACCAAGGTGCATGGCCTTCTAAGTGGATTTATTACTCAGGTTATGAGGTAGTTGAAATAGTGGTTACAAAAAAAGCTTTAGGGTCAGATTGTCTGAATTTAAATTTCAGCTCCACCAGTTACTAGATGAACTGGTGGAAACTGAAGTTTCCTAGTCTAGACAGATACTTAACCATATACGATTAACATTGGGAAACTAAAGTTTCCTAGTCTGTGAATGGGAGTTGCAAATCATTTCCACCCTTCTCCAACCATTTACCATAGTGCCTGTCACTGAGCAGGCATCTAAATGTATATGAATAAATAAAACTACAATAAAAGGGTATATAAATTATAAAAACAGATATTTCTTACTCAATGTTAATAATGTGTGGTTAAGTATCTTTCCAGGTTATTTTGATGTCTGGGTTTATAGAAGAAATTTAGTTAATAAAAAGTGTCTCCCTTAATGAAATGTTGGGGTTTCCTTGTCCAAAACTCATAGAAATGCAAAAATGAAATTTCACTTATCTTCACCTTTTCCAATCACTTAGCATAGTGCCCAGCACTGAGTAGGCATCTAAAATATATATGAATAAATAAAACTACAATAAAAGCATATAAAAGAGTAGAGTATAAATAAGAGTAGGAGGTTGTGAGAATGGCTCCACTTTATGAGGCCTACTTAAGATCAGAGAAAAAGGTAAGCAACTCTCCCCAAATGAAAGGGGAAATAAGACAAAATGGAGCTCTCCATGTACTAATAAAAGCACTATCAATTTTAGTGTAGAGAAAAAAATCTGGATTTGATGGCATGGTATTCTGCAGTGCTATTAATTATTTCATTGAAAGTTGTGAACATTATAGTATCATGAAAAAGGCTGCAGATATTTGATGAAGTCTGAAGTTTCTTCTGTATATCATACAATTTCATTTTGGTGTTGAGCATTTGTGAAGTCGGTCCTCTCAGAAAGCGAGAGTGTATTATTCACTTGCTAAAACAGAACTGTAAATTCATTAAAGGTTTCTAAGTAGAGTAAAGGTTATGCATCAGAAATGTGTAATTTATTTATAAAATATTTAGATAAAGTGGTAGTTAAATCTTAACTCTTTGGTGTAATTTGTTTATTAAATGTATCTAATTTGATTTTGATTTATAAAGATGAGCCCTAGCAACTTACCCTAGACTAATGAAAAACAGCAAAGTAGGTATTTTTTTGAATAACGCTTTACTCTTCATAGTGAAAGGCTCCCTTAGTTTTTTGTAGAAACTTTTCTTGGAGTGATTTTATGTTTTAGGAGGTTTCATCATATCAAGTGAGCCTGTTTTTACAAAATTCAGAGCAACACAAAAGAGTCTTCTTACTTTTTTATTTAAGTATTCAGAGTACACCGTCAATGTGCCATTTCTCCCTCTTTCCCACAAAGCACAAAATTTATCTCACTTGATTTCACCAAATATTCTTTTCATCTAATCATTTAAGTGATCCTTGGTACCTCTGTTAAGTGTTAATGCACTTTGCATTACTTACTGTCAATAGCAAATCTAAGGTATTCTAAACTTAATTTTAGGTTTGATCTCTTTTAGTAATAGGGAATAAATATTGCTGCACTATTGTCAGTGTTAATGCAAATAACAGAAGCCTTAGTATATCCACTGACAATCCATTAATTCTCTGGTCAACTTGATTAACATTGATTCACCATATACATGGGTTGTTAGAAAATCTATGTTGTATGTGGTCAGTAACAATATAATTACTTACTGTAAGCATGTCCAGAGATCTGCTCTATATTTCATTATTATTACCACAGCTTATTCACATGAAATTATGGTAGATCTTCAAGTCCACAGTCTTTGACCACAGACCCAAGCAGGTGTTTGTTTAATACTTTGGTCAAAGATCAGTGAGTTAAAGGTTAGGCCAGGGAGAGTGAGAATAGAGGGGTCATCGCACTTGCAGGAGGGGGTGAGACTTGATCTTCTTGGGTCTGGAACGGTCGAACCCCAAGGTCACCCATTAGTGATCCTGCCTTTAAGGACTGTGGGATGTCAACAATAAATTCACCATGCCAGAACCTTTAACCCTCTTAATGCTGTGAACACCAGGAGCCAAGGCCAAAACCCAGAAGCAATGGACCCAGGGAGAATTATTCACACAATTGTCTGAGGGATGTGGCATTTATGTCCTTTAGGCTTGCCTCTGTTAGAGCGGACAGCTAAGAAAAAATGTTAATGTTGTTTGATGTTCAAACTTTCCAGGCAAACAATACATCCATGCATGGGGTGTAGACGTTATACAAATATGGTGCAAATAGCATTGTTGAATTGTCACATTGTCATTTTGTAAGGAGTGTATCCAAGTAACAGAGATTCTTAATGTAAGATTTGCTGCCTCTCCACATTTAGAAATAATCAGTTCATTAAAGATAATGGAATTAACACGTGATGTTAGAATATTTCTTTCTTAGTAAGTACAGGATTAACATGGGGAAGACAACACATTTTAAGAAAGCCTAATGCTAAGATCTCAAACATAATTTTGCTTAACATACAAATCATTCCATCAATTAGTGAACTCCAAATTTATTGGCAAGATTTATGTAACATGGGCAAAGACAGCTTACTGTGCTCCTGTGAACATTGTTAAAGTAAGTGTGGAAGCTTCCACCAAGTGGTAGCTGTGTCATAAACTGAAACCTTCTGGGACGAATGAGCATTTCTAAATATCTTCTACATGTGTTATAATTATTTCTAAAATTCAATCATTTATCAAATATGTTACCCTATGCTTTTCTAAGTCAGCCCCCTCCCTATAGCTATCTAGACTGAATATGCTCAGATTTAAATTAGCTATGAACATCCTGTTGATACTAACCCAGCTTTTTTAACACTTAAAATGGCTATTCCGTCCTCAAATACAGATTTAAGTTCAACCCACTGTTGGGAAGCAGGTTTTCTTTAATATACCATTAGCCAGACTGTGGGACTGAGAAAAATAAGGAAAGTCAGTCATTACTACAAAACAAATGGTCCTGAAACCAGTATCCTCTTTAAAGAGAGGCAGAATCAGGTTCAAGATATGAGTGACTGGTTTGCGCTTTGGCGAATCCTTTGCTTTTTGAAATGGGTTAGAATATTGAGTAGCAACATTAATTTGTTCTTAGTCTTAGTCCCACCTCTGAGTTATAGACCACCTGGTTTTCCTGTGGTATCAGCATTTATTATGTCCAGTATCTTTCTTGAACAGGTGTCCCAATTTAGATGATCAATTACGTGGCCACTCTACCTAAAAGTATGTTTGAGCACATCATGGTGTAAAAGCAGTGGCATACATGCTAAGTGCTGGCAGGCTCTATACAAAGAGTACAGAGATTCTGCCACTGACCTAAGGAATTTACAATACAGTATATGGCAGAGATGGGACCTACCGTAAGTCAGAATGTTCTGAATGTAAAGTTCTTTAGAGAGAAAAGAGAAATTAATCCCAATCAGGGTACTTCACCGAGGAGCTGAAGCAGTAAAAAGAAAGTGGGGCTTAGAAGGAAGCACATTGATTGGACTGCAATACAAAGTACATGAAGGAGAGGGAGATGGGCCAGGGCACCAAGACTGGGCTATGTCGTGGGAACTCCAAACATTGATTAAGGTATTTAGACCTGTGCTATAAGGAACTAGGAGTCTAAGAGTCAGACATCTGTTTCAGGGAGATATTGCTTTCAAATATATATATTTGAGAAGGAACTATTAGAAAATGTTTAGGAGGCTACTGTCCAGGCCAGGGAGAGAAGCCAAGGGCATTTATTTAGCAGTTTTACAGTACTAGGTGTGTCAAATATGCTACCTTATTTAATCTTCAGAACAAGTTTATGAGGCAGGTATCATCATCATCATCATCATCATTGTTATAATTCCTATAATTCTTTTACAAATAGACAAATAGTATTAAGGAGGTTAAGTTACTTGCCTGGGTTCATAGTCAACCAGTGCAGAACCTGAGTTTGAATCCGATTCTGCTGTGATTCCAAAACGCTTGCACATTCTAGTATAACATTGCGCTGTCTCTCTGGAACAGAAGTAGAACTTAGCGCCAGCACACATTTTGAGGTATCTAAAGAGAACCCCTGTTTCATTATTTCAGGCAAACACTGCATAACACATCTGTTTCGTGCTCTACCAAATTCAACAAAAGAAATATGTGATTTATTTTTGAGGAGATAAAGTTTACCTAGCCCCTATAAGGAGGCTTCAGAACAATAGTAGAACACAATCACTTGATTTTATGGGATATTTGAATTCAATGTGCTTCTGAACAAAACTTCACAAATCACGGGTATATGCAACACCTCTGGTGAGTCCAAGGAAGTTAATGAACCAAAAGTTCCAGGATGAGGTATGAAAACACACGAAGGTCAAAGTTTTTTAAAAATGGCAACTTTCAGACTCAGTAGTTAATTCCTTCTTTCTTGTCTTCATTTCCATTACATGAATCAAACAAAAAACTGATAAGATTTTGAAGCAACAACAACAAAACTCAATGTATCTGATATGGCAACCTCAACAGAAAAGAAAAGAAAAACAAGAAAACCCTTTCATCTAAGCAGATTTAGAGCCATGAACTTAACAACCAATGGCTTCTTCAAGAAAACTGGGAGGCATTCATTTCTATGTATTTCTGTCTAGGGGCATAGAGCGAAAGGGAAAAAGAGTAGGATACTTTGGGATACTTTGACCTCTTGTGAAAATTTGATAGACATTTCAAAAATGACCCAGAATGGTAATCAATTAAAGCCCAGCTCCTGGTGAGGTTGAATATTTAGCTCGTCTTACAAATGGGCTGCCCGTTCTCAGGCATACGGTGAATGACGCTGGACGCACCTGTTTATTTTGCTCTAATTACACAAGAGTATATTTTGGGTTGGAATCATTAGCTCCAACAAATGAAATCCCTATTTTTATTCAAGTAAACATAGAAATGTTTAAATGATTCTGCAAAATGAAGACATGCACCAAAGACAACAAAATTATGACAACAAATTATGTAAACTTTTTTTAAAATCTTGTTATATTTTTCCCTGAAACTAGAACATCTACAATATGTTTCCATTTTGGTAATGTGTGCATTGTTGTTGCTTTTTTCCCCCAACTTCCAACATCCTTTGCAAATAACACATTTTTTTCTAAAAATAAGAAATGGCTCTAAAATGTAGAGGAAAAATATGCTTGTCTAACCATAATTTTTTTAGAGAGGAAAAAAAAAACCCAAGCTGCTTTAAAAACTGAAAGACAAAGAAAGTATATTTCACTATAAATTATTCATTGCACTCATTTTGGATCAATATTTATAGATATTCACAGGCTTTTTATAAAGCTTGGGAGATTCTTTTAAATGTCATAATTTCCTTCTCAAAGCCAATGTCAGAAGCACAGCTTAGTGCTGACAATAAATGAACACTTGAGGTGCATGCCCTATTTTTTCCATCCTTTAGCATCAGGGCAGCTTGAAACACTGTGGGTTTCTGCCACCATTCTACCAAAACACTCCATTACTGACCTACTACATTCTGCCAAGTGTGTAGAACAAATAAACGAAGAAACTGGTCATCCTTTCCCGTTGAATGAGAACAGAGATGTGGCCACTATGATGATTCTCCATTGAGGAATTTGGGGCAATGATTTTTGCATTCAATCCCATCAACTCACATTAAATGAGCAATAAAGGTTCCTAGAAAATATGGGTTGGGGAAGACCTGGTAACATCTCACAGCTGTCCGGAGAATGGCTTCTTGCTTATGGTCTGCTGGGGACAAGCCTGAAGATGAGGCTTAGAAGATAGAGGGGCGTAAATCAGAGAATGCCCTGCCAATCAAATATTACCTGCTTCACTCCTTTGATGCCTCCAAGAACTCAGATTTCTCTACCATGAAAAAAATATCAGCACCCACAGGACTGTCTTCTCAGGCCCCTGCCAGGAGCATTGTTACAGTGAGAGAAAAAGAGGTTTAAAAGCTGCCACAGTGAATTCACCTACCCTGTTTAAGAAGCAAAAGAAAAAATAAAGTCTCTTTGCACCATCAGAAAAAAATGTTTTATTTGCACCTTCCTAATTAGGACAGTAGAAATAGTTTAAAACTATTAAAATACAATATGAAAACAGAATTTTTAAAAATTATTTGCCCTTCTTAATGGGATAAGTGAGGTAATTTGTAAATTCTAAGTATAATAAAAAATCAAAGAGGTAATCACAGTTAATTTTATTGACTGCACAAACACTTTTGCTTTTTATTACACTGAAGAAGAAGAACCAGTGAAACTGTGTATTTGTTAACGGTTTTATAGGAATGAAAAAATAAAGTCTAAGAATCAAAATCGAGAACTCAGCACAACCAGGTACCCTCATCTGGGCCTTTCAATTCTGGGTCTTTCTGTGTCACGAATGGGTGCTCTCAGAACAATAGTGGGGCTTTCAAAGGGCAAGATAATTCAGCAACACAGCCAGTGTCAGTTTACATTGAATGCTACCATGAAAAGCTCTTGCACCCTTCATTCTTGATCTTAAAATGATCACTTCATTAAAATGGTTCTTTTCAATAAATGCATTGCCTTCCCAAGTAGTAACAGCCATTCAGTCACTGACTACATTAGAGTGTATAATCTAGAATATTTTAAAAATGATTTTAGCTGCAAAATGCCTTGGGAGTCTTCAGGTTGAAAGGTATTACATCACTAGAAACAATCATTAATGTCAAATATTACCTTTAGACAAAAAGTGCTATCTGCAAACTTGGATGCTTATCAAAAGAGTTACAGCAGCTCTTAAGGAAAATGACTGATGGTAATCCGAGGATGACTTTCCCTGAGTGGGGCACAGGCCACGCTCTAGTGAAGAATAAAGCATTTCAGTGATACTTATTTTTTCTAATCCGCAGATATGTCCCCAATTGCAGCTGATTTTTTTCTTCTTTCTTGATCAAAAAGCACACCAACTTGGGGCCAATGCCAATAAACACCCTTTCTATTTATATTTGAACTGCCCTGCATCTCCGGAGAGCTCTAATGCAGTCCATGATCTTACTTGAAGCCTGAAGCCATTTCCTCAGAGTCTTCCTTACAAGACTCCAATGCCTCAGTGACTTTCTGCATCAGCAGTTCCATCTTGGGGGCACGAAGATTGATTTTCTTTCTCCCTGCGAGTGAAAGTCCAGAATATGCACCCCCTGTGTACTATCCTGAGAGACTGACAATACAACCACCAGATCAACTTGAAAAACTCATCGGGGGGGCCCTCCAACCACCTCTGCGCTTCTCACTAGGTTAAGTGCTCCATATATCAATGAAGGCAAGACCCACTCACCCCAGTTCCCACCAGAGCTGCACACTGGAGTTACCTTTAGCTGAAGTTTTGTAACGCTCCACGTCTCCCACATAGAAAATCTACACCACAGCACCTCAGTGCATGCATGAACATTCAGGATGCAATCTTGAAACTGGGGCCTGAAAATCACATACATCTTGGTCCAGAGCTGAAGTAAAAATAAGGTGTTTTGCTTGATTGATTGGGAAATCATTAATGTGGTCATATATAAATATATGTGTGTGTGTGTGTGTGTGTGTGTGTTTAACAATATTTAGGGCCATTTTAAATACTCAAACTGAGTTAAAATGTAAATGAGTTGCTTAAAAATAAGAGAATTTTTTGATTTATTTTGTATTTTAGAACTAGAAAAGTCTCCTTTTAAAGCAAGCTTGATATTTCAGGAAAATATTTGAATTTTTAATGAAAACAGAAATCGGGAAAAGGCAACACTGATGAGCATCAACCATATATCTGTTTGTAATAGATTATTTTCTGTACTTTAAGAAAGTACTTTCTGTTTTATGCAAGAAAGTTTGAGAACTAGGACCAGATAGAGGAGGTAGGTGGAGAAATTTAGACATATAATCTGAACACACATGAAGTAGAGTAGCCAGCCTCCACAATTCGGACCTATAAACTTATTAAACAGTGACGATGTTACTTTCCTACATGCAGATTAATGTTGTTTATTGTTGGCAAGAGTATGAGAGTCATAATATAACATTCTTTCCAAGTTCTACATCTATACAAGCAAAATAAATAGTAACGATTGGAACCCAAATTGGTAGAACACTCAAGCTATTTTAATCGTAATTAGACTATAATCTTAGCTAGAAAGGGCATTTGTCATTTCCTCATTATCATTTGATTATTGAAATTTTCTAGAAGAAAATTGCAAAAAACTTCACCTCATTCTTTAACATTAAGCAAACAAATATTGCCTTGAACCAAGGCATAAAAATTGGTGATATAGCTTTTTTTGACATAATCAAAAAAAAAACGAAAATTGAATAAAACGGGAAAATGCAAAATTGAAAATTGAAAAATTAAAATAATAAAAGGGGGTTCGGCCTTAAAACCATCGTCTATAACACATATCTTTAGAAAAGTGACTGTTAGGTTTTCCGGTGATATATTAATATTACTTGTGCTTTGTTTTATTTGCTAATGTTGTATTTTATTTGATATTTTGTTCTCTATACTATAATCACTTTAATACTTCCTTATACAAATTGATCTGATCTAGAAGTTGCCAAATAAACATTCCTTATCAGATCACATGTATAACATTCGTTTCGATCTTGTTTATCAAGACATCTTTTACAAAATCCTGTACTTTTTCAAAAGATCCTATTGAGATAAAATTTGAAGCAAGGATTCTTAAATGAAAGAGAGAACCTCTCCAATGTCTCAATATTTAAGCATCAAATTCCTATCAAAATGTATCATGGTTATATGAAAGCACATAGCCTTATAAAGACTAGGTACGCTTATCTTTTATCTCACACAATAAAAATAAATAAAAGACCAGAAGAGATTCACTATCTCTCTACTACCCTCATTAGCAAAAATCTGACAAGCAAACTAGCACAGGTAATGTTGATTTAACTATATATATATATATATTTTGGTGATGGGGGTGGTGGTGAAAGGGCGGATTGAAATGATATACATCAAATATTAGTAGCCTTTTAAGAAACCATCGCCCATGGCCCTTAACCCCTTACAGATGGCAAATAAGGTACAGAGCAAACGAAATTAAGATGATAGTGTGTTGACAGGAGCAGGCAGATTCCAGTTTTCATCCCTACAGACAACAGGAATGACATCACATCTTTTCAAACTGACACATTAATGAATTTAGCAACACCTGAACTTTTCTGGCAAGAGACACCTTTGACACCAGCAGGTTCTTTCGTGTCAGTAATAATAGGATTCTGTATCATTCCCCTACTCCATATTTGATGGCAGAATTACCTTTTGGGCCCTAACAAGTTGACAGGGTTTCATTTTGCTTCCTCTTTTAATGACATCTTCTTTGCAGGTGAACTGGAGATGTAATGACTTCCTTTTTTGTCTTGGAGGATTCCTAAATGTCATTGAGAGACCCAAGACGTCTCAATCTCACTTAATGCAAATGGAGAATCAAGGGTTTTTAAAGGTGAAATGGATCTTGCTAATGAAGAAGTATCACTCTTTGTGGGCATGCAGCTTGTTAGTTCAAGTTAGGTGAGTGTCACAGGTTAGGGTTCAAGCATGATGTGGGGTGTGACTAAAGATGTCATCTTTTATTTATCTGGCTTTTAGAAAACATAATTGAATGGCTGGCAATAAAAACAGGGAATCCTTTCTGCATTTGTGATCCAAAGAGAAAGCGAAAGCTAATGAGCTCTTGCCTCAAAAATTTGTGATGATGGGGTCCCAATTATAATAAAGTTAAAATATGTGAACTTTAAATATGTGAACAGCAAAACCACATTATAAATACAGCTGCCTTATTCATGGGGACCAGAAACTGAAGTTTTCTGTTTATCTTAACTCTGCAGTGATTCTATTTTTCTCATGAATGTGACTCAGTAGTTACATAGTTATCCCTTTGTTTCATTTGCCTTCTTTTCTACAATAAAAAGGCAAGAAAAACAATACTTGTAGCTATCATTAATTTGCAAAATTGTCATGAAGCCCAAAGGAGGATGGGGAGACTCCTCTCAGACTTAAAGCCTTGGCAACGTTAGAACTTCCTACACATTGAAATCATATAGAAATTCTCTGTTTGCTGTCCTTTTTTCTGATTTTACTCATCTGGCTGGTCACCATTTGGGGGAAATATAAGAAGGGAAAATCCAATTCACACAGTGACATAAAATCCCTTGTGGGTGAATAAAGCCGTAGCTCCCCAGCAAAACCAGACTTAAATGGGGAAGTGCTTGACCAGCACAGAGAGGGTTAAAAAGACACTGTCTCAGCTGTCAGCTCATGGTCACCCTCAAATGACCAAGATATGCAGAAAATAATGTCCCATATTATTAAATGATAATATTTCCAACCAGGCTAAACTAATTAGCAGACTGTACTTGGCTTGTGACAGCATTTTGCCTTTCCTTTTTTTTTTCTTGCCTTAAAATCTGTAATTGCAATGGCCGAAACTTTTCAGACCCAGGTTTGTTTGAAAACTGCAAGATCTAACCATTTTAAGAAAGGGCCATCGTAGCAAAGTAGCTCCTCTTTTTCCTCTTTTCTAACTTTTTGAATTCATATAATTAGAAACCGTTAGGTTTACCCATCACCTTTATGAAACAAAAAATATTAATTAAAAGATGAGGATGGTTTCTCAGTGGAAACACTTATATGAACCATGGCCCCCATGCCATTTTAGGAAAAACACGCAATTACACTGGGTTATAACAGGTAAAATAATGACTTTTTCACCTGTCAATTGCTAGCTTAAAATTCCCACACATGTAGGCCATTCCTGTTTCATCTCTTCTTTGAATTTCAGCTGCTTTGCTTTTCAATGCCTCCGTTTCACTGGTGTCTCCTTTGTGTCTGAGACTCTCACACTGGGTTCTCCCTCTTTGGTGCTGGGCTTTCTTTTCACAGTGACATTTCAACATAAACAGTCAATATTCATTACCTCAAAGGAGACTTCCCTCCTATTGCTGACCAATTAAATACCAGCTGAGATAGGCAGACAAAGGTAAAAGGAGCTGTAACACAAGACAGGCTTAGAGCATAGTTTCTGCTCCCTTAAAGGAAGAAAAATTGTAATCAAAACAAAGAGAGCTGGGGGTTTGGGGACTATCTCTCTCCAAGAGACACAATTCCGCGGGATATTATGGTTCCCTATCTTTTCATCTGGCACACTGCAGAGTGTGGGGGTTTTGTATTATTTTTGTTGTTGTTGTTTTTAATAATTCACCACCATGCATTTTTGAGGTTTCACCGAGAAGGACAATCAGCCCTTAATTAGTTCCTGACTGTAGATGGCCATATTGGCATAGGCTGTTTACTCAGATGCTGGTGGACCTGACCTTTATTTTCTTACTCTGCTGCCTAATTTGATTTAGCTTGATTTCTGTATTTCTCCATCACACAAGAGCAACTCAGGAGGCGCCACTTAGAACATCTGTTGAGACTGAGCCCTTTCTGCTGAACTCTCCACTGTATCGGGAATTGCTGGGAATGGCTGTGAGACTCAACTGAGTCCTCTGAACTGTGCATTCACTTCAGGGAAAAATACAAAAAGGGGTTCTCGTATATTTCCTTGAATCATTAAAGAGCTCAACTCCCTTCCCACCCCATCCGCCCCTCCCCCATACCCACACACTCTCCAGGAGACACAGAAAAATGTAGGGCACTAATGGAGCTGTTTTCTTAGGAAAACTGGATAGGGCTTTTGTTGTTGTTGTTGTTGTTGTTTTAAATTCTGCAAATTTCAAACTATTTCTTTGTTTCTTTTTAAAAATTTTGGGCCATAGGCGTGTGCCAAGCTGCAAGACTTTTTCTCCTCCTAAATGAATCGTGCAGTAAATTGGGCATTTGGATTTTTCCCTTGTGGAGCTATCTCACAAGTAAGCCACTTATTCCACCTTCACAGAACATTCCCCACTTCAGCAGCAAGGGATCACACAGGGTGCTGATTTTTATATTCAAAATGCACCCTTGATTTAAAGGGCTGTAAACCAACCTGCTATCAGGACTTCTATCCACGAATTCCACATTTCCTTAAGGACTGATTTAGATAAAATTCTCATGCAAGGAGTGACCCTAAAGCAGAAGGTTACAAATAAATAAAGCACATACAACCCATTCGTTTTCATAAACTTACATACGCATTCTAGCTTTGTCAGCAATTCTAAAAGTAATTATATTATTCCTCAAACAAACAAACAAAAGTCACTCAAGACTGCAATCTGTACTCAACTTCCATTAGAAATAGAATTAAAATAGTGATCAATACTCGAAGCAATGCATAGTCCAAAGTATGTGTGTCATATTAATTAGCTGTTTGAGATAAGTGATATCCCAGTTTAATTTTCTGAGAGTCCCTCATGAATTATTTCTCTGCTTTGTCTTTTGAAAATGAGCGTGCAGTTAATACAAGACAGTAAACCTTTATTTATCCGGGTATCTTTTATAAAGAAAAAAAAACTTTAGCTCATAGGAATTGTTGTCCCCTCCCCTCTATCCCAGTCCCTCCCCTCTATCCCAGATTAGGCGAATTTAATCATCAGAAAATTTTATTTTTCATTTGTGCTTCTAGCAGCTAGAGGGCACAAAAGAATGCTTTTACCTTGCCTTGTCTTTTTTTTTTTTTTTTTTTTTTTTAACACTCAGTGGAACTATATAGACTCAGAAATAAACAAAAATACAGGGGAGGCTGGTGGATTTCATTGCACCTTCCTTCCTCAGATGTCAACTTTTCATATTTTCATTCCAACAGGGATACAAATTCCAAATGACAGGAATATGTGAAAGTGTATAAGAACTTCATCTTCCTAAAATAAAGAATAAACCCCTCAAGAATGAGAGACTCAAGTGAGGCAAAATTGTTCTAGGTTTGGTCCATTGTTACGTTTCTGAACTATTTTGTAAAGCTCTTTGTTCAAAAGCAATCTAAACACACATTTAACCTTTTCCATTCTAGCATCTTAAATATTAATGTTGGTTGTGATTCTGCATTAACAACATCTATTATTTTTGCACTAATAAAAAGCTTACAAGAATAAACATGAAAGGCTTGAAACAACCTTCCTGACAATTAAGAAAGTCAGTAATACTTCAAGTGAACACTTTCTGCAGATCTCAGCAACTGCAGTCAGTGTTTGAGGCTCGGACCCATGGCTATAAGTTTTGCAAACCATCTCTCACACACACTTATACCCACCCCCGCCCCATCTTGTAAAGCTAGCTACTAATACTCAATAGTAAAAGGCATTCTTTTTGGGCCATTTATTTGAAAGCATAATAGTTTGGCATTTTTCTGCAAGAAACACTAATAAACCTCAGGAGGAGTCACATCTGTTGCTGTAGTACAAAATGGGTTGGGCCTCAATAGCATAATATATATAAACACTTTTTCCCCCTAATGAACTGTACCACCCCCTTAGGCATAAATGAGTTGGATCTGGATTGAGTGCCATTTGCCAAATTGTAAATTGCCTACATTTATTTTGGGAGTGCACTAAACAGAGTGCTAATTGCCTTGTTTAGCACTTTCCTTTCTTTCATTTGCACTGGTGTAAAATCTTAGTAAATTAACTCAAGGCTTTTATTATGTAGGTAGCATTTGAACAACCAAGAATTAGTGAGGAGGCAGCATGAAAGGACTGATAAAAGAGGAGTTGGCTCTACCCATAATGCCATTTATATGTCCCTTGAATTAAAAGGATGGAATTAACTTTTAATCCTTGGGCTTTTTAAATAGCTGATGTTAACACAGAATGTATTACGCAGCCATTTTATTCAAATTTGCTCACTTAAAATGGGTAGAATGTTAACAACCATGATCGTATGGGGAAAGTGCAGCTAGCTGTATTCATATACACAAGTGTATATATTAAGATTCATTCCAAATAGCAATTTATGTAGTTGTAGTCAATTGCATAGTCAAGATTCCGGCTTATTGTCAAAGACAAAACACTCCAAAGTCATTAACATCCACTGCTGTGCAGTAGCCTATGTAAAATGAGTTGGGAGTCTCGTCGCCATTCTTAATGGACAGGTGTGTGTTTCAGAAAAGCCATTACCAGATTTAGCATAGCACAGAATGCATGCTGGTGGTTTGACTGCAGAGGATAGAGGCAAAATAGCCCCCAGGGCTGCAGGGCTTGTACTCCTACAGGTGGCCTCCTGTGAGGGGATTGTCCAGGGAGCTGTGGAATCTCACAGATGCAGGGCTCCTGGGATAAACAAAGACTTCTCTATTCTCAGTGTGCTTGGTTCCACTCTTTTCATTAGGTTTTCCAGATCCTTTCGAAACCAGGGATAAACTCTCTGTTTCTTCTTTTCAAAAGAGAAGCAAGTCTGTTGCAAATGATGATTTAAATGGGAAGCAATAAATAAATCCATCATCTGTTTTCTTTATACTGTTCCGTTTAAAAATCATAAAAGTTATGTTTAGATAGAAGTCTGCCTACATGAAAAACCAAATGATAAAAAATTATGCTTCAGTTCCTTCTTAACATTTGTATTAACCTTTCATCCATAGAGATCTGCAGGTAATTATGAAGAAACTAGAGAAGGGTCTTTACATGATGACAAACTCTTTGGCTTTTAGGAGGCTCTTCTGGGCCTTTATGTTGGAACATGTTAACTTTGGAAACGTTTTTCTGAAAAGGCAGATTTCATGTTGCGGGGATAGCAGGAACACATGTTTCCTTGTTCAAGATAAAGGCAATGGAAGAAAGTTTTGGGGTGGTGTCTGTATACAGAAGGGCAATCAGTATTTGTTACATTGAAGGTCATTGTAAATCCAAGTGGAAAGATAACTCAAGCCTTAACAATTTTATCAGCAGAAAAGAAAGAGTATGTGTTTGGCTTTAATATTCCCTAAAATCCAACTGGTCTCAAAGTAATTTCTTGATAGGTAATATATTCATGGTAAGAAGGACTTTGAAGTCAGGCAGACACATGTGGATCCCAGTCTGACCATTGAACTCTCATCTCTGGCAAGTGACTTCAGCTTTCCGTGTATCTGTTTCTTCATCTCTAAAATGGGAAGATAATACAAATGCATATGTGCTATTGTGTGAATTATATGACAATGCATTGAAAGTGTCTAAAATGTAATATGCACTCAGTAAATGTTAATCCACCCTCTGATCCTTTTTTTATCTTTGTTCACCTCTAATCCCACCTCTTCATTTAGGTAATGAAGAAAAATTCCTGCTTGGATATTAGAAGATATAGTAGTATAATTACTTTTGTTTTATTAATGCAGGGCTTAACAAAAAAGTGCTCCCCTATATAATATCTGAGGGAAGAATAAATTAATAAAAAAAGTTAATTAATGTTTTAACATTTTAACTGGAACAATACTAATAAAGGAACGATTTGGTGGGAATATGAGTTGCCAATATTACTTAATATTAATCCCCCCTCCTTCCCACTCAGACTCAAAAGGAGCTGGCAGTTTTAACTATGTATATAATTATAGAAGACATTTATTTTATATACATATGTATATATAATATAATATATATTATACTGGCAGCTTTGTGATGAAACATGCTTGTGAAATTTCCAGAACAGAATGACTTGGATTCCTACATACTTCTCTGGATGCCATGAGGTCTAGCTATCACTCAACAGCAAACTGCGGTTTTATGTAAGTTTTTCATGAAATAAGATAGGATTTAATATATTTCCAAAGCTAATTTATTTGCCAGGGAAACAAAATGATGGCACAATGACAAAACTTTATGTGATTTCCCATTTAAATCGAAAGCATATTGACACATGACTGCTGGAGACAAATCAGATAGGAGAAGGCTGAGAGAGGGTATTTGAACTTAAGTGATTTATTTTAGGTTCTTCATCATATAAAGTGTTTCCTAATTCAGGGTGATTGCCATTTTTAATAGGAAGACTTAATGGTAGTTCTACAAAATAATAGTCCCATGTGAAATAATGTAGGCTTCTCTTAAGTCATATGAGGATACATTTATTGACTAATCCTTGATTAGAGCTAAACTGTGCTGAAGATTGGTCTTTAGGTTCCCCGCAGGGAACTGATTCCATACTTATCAATGTGAACATTTACACTAACAGGAGCCTTGGCCAACCAATTCAGAAAGGGGGCATTTGGTTTTCCATGAGTCCTTCACCGAGGGCAGAAGCAAAATGCTAGTCATTTATTCTTTAATTAAAGAAATGGAGAGTCTGACTAATGAGAGATGTTTCTACCCTTTCCTTCCAATGTGTTTTTCTTTCTTAAACTCTTAGGCAAGTTGTCTAGAACTTAATCTTTCATGCTTCAAATTATTCCTCGAACAAACCCATAACTTGCAGGGGTTTGCATTTTAGCCTGTAAAAAAGGTACTTCTGATTCTCCACTTCCTAGTTTTTCTCCCCACCCATTTCCTTGATCTAATCTGTGACATTTTAATCTATTATCAGGTACTGGTAAAGAGGAGCATTAGTGGAAACTATTCAAATAGATGAGCCTGGGTTCTTTTGTTCAAAGAAAAATGTGCTTTTTGCGGGTTATTTGCCAATTATATTGAGTGTTATGATCCCTGGGTTCCCTTCTTTTTGTTTTTTGATATCCATAACTCTTGTGGTCTGCAATCCACTTCCATCTTGAACAAACTTGCCAAATGTTCAACGAGTGTGTAATTAGCTAACTGGCCTTGGCACGTGGAATTTTTTAACGTATAAAGTGATCTCTGACATTCAAAATTTTGGAAAACTCAAATAAAACTATTTGGTTTTAAGAGGGAACTCATAAAAATTGGCAATAATGAAATTGAATACAAAGTGTTGTGCACGACTTTTCACAATTATGCCACCTTTCTTATGAAAGATGCCACCAGTTTATCAATAAAATCTTAGTGTAAGGTTGCAGTTACCTAGTAGTTATCCAATTTGTTATGGCCTAGGTTGTGTGTGTAATACAGTGTTAGTTTTCATTCATTGGAAACATTCTGGCCATGAAACCTTAACAGGACAGTGCTTGCTAATACAGAGTAAAGCCTGAAGGAGAGAAACAGAAAGCCTCATCCATTACATTCTCAGCCACCATCATGAGATCAAAACCAAATACATTCTAGATAGATGATTCATTGGGCTAGTCATGAAATATAAAGCCTCTCACTATCCCAGACATTTTCTGAGACATATCTAACCGTGTGCACAGTAGAAGAGAGGCCTATTCTGCAAGCTTGATTAAATACTAAGTAAATTGTGCCAAGAAACTAATGTCTAGAGACCGGAGGAGGCTAGCAGTTTTGGTGGCATTGTTTCTAATAATAAGATGAAGAGGTCTGGCACATGCTCGTTTCTATCTGCATATAATATACTGCCCATTCTGACTACTATGCATAAAAGATCTGTACATATGTCTTCAAAGTCTTACAATATTTTCCTTTCTATTCTAGGAACCGGAGCTAAAAATACTCAGGTGATTTTTAAAATAGAATTTATAGAAGCTCTTTAACTAAACCTGTTGCTTTAAAAAAAAGTTTGCTCTGTTCTTCTAGCAGGAGTTTACTTAATAAAACAATCTTAACTGAGAGAAAGCCTTAAAAAATGATTTAATTGCATCTTTTCTTAGTAGTAGTATTTCGTATTAAATAAAACATTTGCTATAACCGAAATGTTCAACTCAGAAGACAATGTGTCATGCAACCCAAACAAAAATTATGTTTATGGTCGGGTGCGGTGACTCACGCCTATAGTCCCAGCACTTTGGGAGGCTGAGGCGGGCAAATTACGAGCTCAGGAGATCGAGACCATCCTGGCTAACATAGTGAGACGCCATCTCTACTAAAAATAGAAAAATAATTTAGCTAGGAGTGGTGGCGGGCGCCTGTATTCCCAGCTACTTAGGAGGCTGAGGCAGGAGAGTGGTGTGAATCCGGGAGGCAGAGCTTGCAGTGAGCCGAGATCGGGCCACTGCACTCCAGCTTGGGTGACAGTGCAAGACTCCGTCTCAAAAAAAAAAAAAAAAAAAAAGAAAAGAAAAAAAGAAAAAAAATATATGTTTATGAAGATTCTAATCACATGCAATGATATTGCCTGAGGAAAAACATTGTAACGTAATCCAATTTATGTATTGACATTATCTTGACTCTATAAGGAAGAAAAATGCAAAGATAATTAGAAGGAAATGGACTAGGTCATAAAAGATAACATTGTTTGAGCAGGAATCTAAGATTGTGTGGTTTTTTCTACTTTAGTATACTTTTCTCCATCATGTTTTTATAATTTTATGAAAATAGTAAATAAATGAAAGAAAAAGTATTTTTCACAATGGTTGCTCACAACCATTTCTTTGTGGAGATGGGAACACAGTTAATGATCTAAGAATGAAACACCCTATATGTCCACCTGTCCTCGCCCCTCACCTCTTTGTATATCCAAGATAACACAAAAATCAATGAACCAAAGGAACAATAGCCTTGGAACCTAACAATGGGCTCCTTTCCTGAATGAGAAACAAGCTGGGGATATCTTCATTTGTTGGCTTCCTTTTCTAGCGAATAGTATGAATGATTATATTTTAGACTTGGAGAATTCCTTGTTTTCATATTTCATTTGGAAGGTAAAAAATTAGAAATAATAGAAATTCTAGTTCCACGTCCTACTTCCTTGCAAGCTTTCAGTTCGCAGAGCTCTTTGCTGCTGACATTCCCATGATTTCTCCCACCTTCTAGAGTGCACACCCTCCCACTCACACAGAATCATCTGGATATTTGGGTGAGAAATCAGCAATTTAGCTTTTTCTTTAATAGCATACAGATGGTTCTTGTTGTTTTTAAACAGACTTCTCAAACGATATTGGTGTTGCAAGAATGACTTCATTCCCAACTCTCTGACTTCATCCTAATCCATTCTTCAAGCAAGTAAGCTAAGATAAAGTGCGATTAAGCCTCTTTCTGAAGATCACAAATCACCCATGGAGTCCGGGCCAGAATAAACTCCAATGATGTTTCCGTTAAGAGATACTAGTCATTTTTAATCTACATGGATAGAGATTCTCCACTAAGTCATCAGTCTCAGCAATACACAATAAATGAAAATTAGATAGTATATTCATTGGCTGAACTTTGAGGTGTTAAAGTTCTCTGCCCACCATTCTAAATTAAGCTTATTTGAAGGATACGTAGTCTCTATTAGTAAAGAGTTAAACACAGCTTATGAAAGTAATGATATTGTCATTTGTCCACTTGGTTCATTCTAAGGGCTGCTTTTTCTGTTGTTGTTTTTCTTCTCCTCCAATTGAGAGATTAACCTGGTCCCAATTGAAATGGCAGTCCATATCATACCTTTCCTTGATCTCTCAGCATGGCTAATAACAGCTGGGGCCTGCCGTGCAAGTGTCTTTATTTTTTCTTTATTGTTCCAGACTACAAACCCGTGAACTTTCAGCATGTTATGTACTTAACCATGGTCAGGTTGATGTCATTATTTTCTGATTGTCCGGGAGCTCCTGGGGTACTGGCCCATATTGACAGAGAAAGACTGCCATGCTCTTTGTAGGGTAACCTCTGAAAAAGAAACCCCTCAACCACCTGCATGTTTAGCCTAGAGCTGTGACATTGCACTAGTCCAATTGGTACGCTTCAAAACATGTATTAGCACCACTGGCGCTAGTGCATCTCGCTTGTTAATTTTCACTTGGGCCTGTTAGACAAACCTTCTCTGGGCCACAAGTAAATGCTTGACAGAGCAGAATTTTAAAGATCTTTGCAAGAAGATCTGGTATGTCTGGGTCACTGTGCGCTTTGTCTAAATCTAAACAAAGTTATTTGTTAGTCTCCCCTGCCCTCTTTTAGTATTTTTTTTTTTCCGTGTTGCCTGTCCACATGTCTAACTAACTAGCCAGGCTAGCCTATAGCAGAGAAAACCAGAGACATGAGCACAGAATGCAAGAACAGTGGAGCAAAGTGCTTCTCTGCGTGAACCATCTCCACACTTAGCTTTTACAATCCTATAAAAATTGGTCTACTTGTTATCAGTTCAGACTGGAAAGCAAGCAACAGCCCTCCGTTGCCTCAGGCTTTGATGTAAGCACCCCTGACTATTTCTGTTTAAACTCTAGCGGATGGAAGACACCTATAAAGATATTAATTAGCTCCAGTTGTCACCAGATGTGGTTCACATTCTCTGAGCCAGCTCTGAAATACTGGAATTTTTATTAGGCAAGGTAATGTTTATGACTCTCATTAAAGTCTGAGTCATAAAAGACTGAAGAGGAGATTGGTGGGGAGTGGGGGAGAGAATAGTTTTCTCTTTGTTTATTAACTTTCAAATATCCAAAAGTCCTATGTTTCAGACTTGAGTGGCATGTTAACTTCGAGGGATTTGGCAAGATTCTTCTAAGTGTTTACATTTTGAGGAAACCTTTTGAGTTATACTACATAAAATGACTGGTTTGTGTCAGAATGATGTTACATTTACATGCTTAATTATAGTAATGTCAGCCACGTAGCATTGCACCATGCAAAAAAAATCAGTACTAATTGTTATTGGACTGGATACTAACTTATGGGATATATTATGACAACAGAAGGAATTTATTGTTTATTCAAAATGGGCGAACAGCACTTCGTAACTGTCAGGGTGGGGTGGCAGTGAAAGAGAAACAAAAATGCAAAAATACCTTCTGAACACTTTCTTCCAATGCCTTCCTCCCTGTCAAGTTACTGCCATGCCTTTATGACTCTTAAGAAATACTTTGGCTAATTTTTCTCTTGGATAAAAGAAATAGCAATAGCTAAAACCTGCTCAAGTCTACGAACCTATTTAGAAAAAAAAAAAAAATCTTAATTTCAGAAAGATTTGAAGGCCAAAATAGCTGCTCAGATTCCTTCAAAAGCTTCCCTGACCTCCTTCCGAAGCTACTCTCCCATCAAACCTACAGGCATAATAAGGCCCGCAGAATACTTGACGACCCACATCATAATCTATGGTCCAGGGTCTGCAAATGGAATATATCTTCAGCTTGAAGTCCTCTGATGACTACATCAATGCATTCGATTTACAGTTTCATAAGATCTTTGGAGATTTTAAGTGATATTCAGAAATATGCTTATGCATTTTTAAAAGATTCTTTTTTTCCCATCTGAACTCTTTTAACAAAGGTATTACACTAAGTACAAAAGCTGTCCAATTTTTTCCAACCTTTTAGTTCCTTCTAAAACACAGTCATTTTGTTAGACATTGAAAATGTCTTGATTTAGTTGTCTTGCTATTTTGGGCCTGTCCTGCCCCCTGCAGTGGTAATAAGGATGGGGGTTCCTGCTGGGCCCTGAAGAATACCATTTCACGGCCGCCACAGAGCTGGCGGCTTTTATTTATGGAGCCAAGAAAATGAATGGGTATTAGTGTCCAAACATTTCAACATGCTCCCGCGGCCATGCACAAAAGGGACTGATTTGCAGCAAATTTCCACTTATTTTCCAAAAGTATTTACCTTGCCGAAGCTTGGCTGATCACTATAATGGCATAGCCGAGGGGGAAAAAAATGACCATTTCAGAACCCAATTCATATATATATATTTCTGAACCTTAATCGTGTTCTACCTCTTCTGAATAAAGATAATACCTTTGGTTGCTAGGCTTTTATGGATATGTGGATAACTCTAAGGTGGTGGGGTTTATAGTTCTCATTGCTGTTTTAAACAAGAAAAGAACTAGCACAAACAAAGACAGTTCACATCAGTGGATTTAGGCTACACATAAGAGAGCATGCTGCCAGTGCCCAGGTCATCCTTGGACACTCCCAAAGAGTAAGGCCAGCATTTTAATGTCTAAAATTTGGGCCAGGGATTGAGGGCTAATGTATTCTATAGCTGTGCTTACTATTTTAGACTGCAGGCAAATGGATTGGTGGGCAACTCTGAAATGCTATGCAATTACTTTGCCTTTTTTCATTGTGCAGTTCACTCACTCAGTCAACAAATATTAATTGAGTACCTACTATGTCCCAGGCATTTGAAACCTTCCTCAGAAAGATGTTAAACATTGCTTTAAATGTGGCTTCCTGGGGTGTTTTCTCAGGAAGTCAACGTCCTTTGTCCAGACAGACATCTCAGAGATCTCCCCACTTCTCCATCCGTTCTCCAGCTCTGTCTCTGAACAGGGCCACTCGTCATTCTTTAAATATTGAATTGTTTGTTGACCTCTGAACCTTTGTTCACTCTTCTTAGGACATAAGAAAATCTTTTGCACTCAATCTACAAACCAAAGTACCTGCTCCTCAAATCCAGCCAAGACAATTTATGATCAAGTCCTCAAATCTCTGAGATATGAAGTTCCATTTATTAGAACTCCTTTAACATGTTTTGCTACTTCTGTGCCCCTATGTGTCCTTGGACTAGTGGATGATCAACTATCTGAGGAATGAACTGATGCCAATTCACATTCCTCAAGACTTCTGTGCACTTTGCACATAGTAAGTGCTTTCTGAAAGGTGAAGGGACAAACCATGCTGAAAAAAATGAGTTACCGTCATCTCATATATTCCATTGTCTTTTTTTCCTTTTTAAAAACATATTCTGAAACTCCAAATCCTGTACGATACTGTCCCACTCCATAAGAAGCAAGATTTACAAGTACAAAAGGATGTGTAGATTTTCTCTTCCTGTTCATTCAAAACCTACGTGTGCTTTTCTAACATTAACATTAATTACACCATGGCTGTAAATCTCCTAGCCTCTCTTCACCAATGTCACCATTTTATTGTTCAAATTTCTATTCTGAATAGTATGACAATTTCAAATTACTTACAGAAATCTAGCCATAAGCTGCTAAAACTTTGTTCACTATATAGTGTAGGAAACATGAAATAAATGTTAGAAACAAGCCAGTAATTATTTCATCCTGGACCCATTAACTACCAGCTGTAGGACTTTGAGCTGGTTACTTAGTTCTCTATGCCTCAGTTTTTCTCATCTGTAAAACTGGACTAATCCATAGCTACCTCATAAAGTTCTTGTGTAGATATAGCAAGTTAATAAGTAAAGCACTTAGAACATGGAAGCTGCTCAACAAATGTTGATGTTTAGTTCATATTCCGGAACATATGGCTTTAATTTACAATAGACATTTCCAGTTTCACTTGCAGTCCTTGAGTAAGAGATAATAAAAGTCTCTCAGGCGTATCTTCTCCAATCAAAGCCATTTCAGCACAGGCTACTGCACTGCCTTTCCACACAAGTTTATTTCTGGAAGAACTTCTTCCAGCAAATTTCATCATGTAGGCTTCTAATTCCCTGGACTCAAGGGGTTTCCAGTCCCGGGTCACTGCTTGGGCCACTCCCACTGCATCCAGTTCTGCATCATAAGCTACTCAACTGCCAAAAGGCCTTTTACCTTTAGATTGACAAACGGGTGCTCTGTAGACCAGCCAATGAATGGCTGTTTCAGCCAAGCTTTTTCCTGAGTCATATGGTTCCCTTAGGCATCTGTGTTGGCTTCTGTTCTCTTTCATAAAGAGGAGCATCCGTGCTCCATGGATTTATTTCATGGCCAGAGTTCCAAAGATTTTTTGGTTCTGTTTTTTCTAGAAGGCCAGATAAGTTATTCTAGCTCAACTCTGCCACTGACTGCTGTCATTACACCACTTACTTCCCATTTCTGGACCTCAACTATCTCACATGTAAAATAAAATTATTGACTGAGAGGATTATATCCAGGGAGATGTCTATGTCTACATTTCCTGAGCTTCAGAATTCTTCTTTAGGGAGAAAATAAAAACCTCAACCTCAGAGAAACTTCTCTCTAGATTTTCATGAATGAGGCTGGACATGCTGGTGATGGAGAGCTCCCATGGTAACTGTCAGCATCTCAGTGTTGGGCAGGCTACCTTGTTGTCTTTCACAGTGTTGGCTTGCTGGGGGCACAATTGATCGATCAAGCACCAAGGTCCAGAATGTCAATTATCGTGATGTCTTCTCCTTTCTCAGGTGAAGCATCCCCGAAGCATCTCAGAAGCATCCTTGAACATAGCCAAATAAGAAACCTACCTACAACTTTCATGTCACAGCAAATGAAGCTAGAAACATCACAATGAATCAGACACAGTTTAACCCTCAAGAAGTCCATAGTCCAATACAAGAACTCCTTGTAGAAATAAACAATTTCACTATAGATAGGTAAGTATGAAACTATGTGCGGGCGTTTGAACATGTTTACCTACTATATATTGCAAGGGGGATGCAAGAGTAGGAGAGGGGGAGAAAGAAGAACAAAGTGTAAATGTGAGCATGGTTCCTTTGGGAAATGCTGGGAGAAGCAAAGATAAGCATATTTTTTGTTTGTTTGTTTTGTTGTTGTTGTTTTTGAGATGGAGTCTTACTCTGTCGCCCAGGCTGGACTGCAGTGGTACTATATTGGCTCACTGCAACCTCTGCCTCCTGGGTACAAGTGATTCTCCTGCCTCAGCCTCCTGAGTAGCTGGGATTATAGTAGGCACCCACCACCGCACCCGTCTGATTTTTGTATTTTTAGTAGAGATGGGGTTTTACCATGTTGGCCAGGCTGGTCTCGAACTTCTGAACTCAGGTGATCCATCCACCTCGACCTCCCAAAGTGCTAGGATGACAGGCGTGAGCCGCTGCACCTGGCCATGTTTTCTTATTTTAGGACTTCTCAGGGCCTTGAAATTGTGACTACATATTGTGAATTTTTAAGAGTGTATTTGCAAAAAATAAAATAAAGTTATCTATTTGCCTTTTGTTTTTCAGGTTTGACTGTAGACAACTTGGGAAATAGTATTCTACTGGATATAGTTGGACACACTCTGCTTTGGAGAGACAATGATGAGTATGAATATAGTAAATAAGTCATAGATAGACAGTCTGATGTCATGCCCTGACACTTTTAATAATAGTACCCCCCTCTAGGACTATTGTGAAGACTGAATGAGCTCAGTAATATAAAGTACTTAGACCAGTGTTTGGCATATACAAATATTTAATAAAACTTTGTCATTGCATTATCATTATTATTAGAACAGAGTGGAGACTCACCCTTTCTACTGGCAACTGGAGTTTGTTCAAGAAATACCTGAGTTGGTTCTTTAACTGTTGAGTTCGATTGTACAAGTGGAAAGGTGGGAGTGTCAGGGGAGAACATACTAGGCAGGAGAAATAGCACAAGCAGACATCCGGGGACATGAACCAGCAGTAAAGGAGGAGTCCATACATTTAGATAGAGTATGAGTAGATCAACACTCAAAAACTCTCCTAAAACTAAAAGAAGATTGGAGTATCAATCATACACCACACATCTCCTTGTAGCCCCTTTACAAAAGTACGTGGGGAATAGGTTGCTTCAGTTCATGGCATCAATACCCAAGGCTCATTATTAAATACTATTGTGGTGATGCTTCAAATTAAATCTAGCTATAATTCACTGCCATATCTCTTCCCAAATTTATTATTTCCAGGAAAACTCTTAAGCAAAAAGTTCAGTGAATTGGCACAACCACCACGATTACTGACACTTTCTAGAAGCCCTACCTTCTCAAATGGTCTTACCAATATGACATTTTTATTACAAAATACCAAGACTTAAGACAAAGGAAATTCCCACCGTTTGTGATATGTTACAAATTTGCTAGTAATTTGTATATTACACCAAAATCACTGTAATGATTACACAAAAATACACACCAGGCTGGTTCTTTTCGATACAGTGTTGTTTTTGAAGTAGTCAAAACCTAGGTCCTATTTTTCAATATGTATTTATGAGACCAGGCTGCCTTCATATTGTTCAGCTTCTTTTAATTTGTAGTTGTAGTTGTTCTTCTTTTAATTTGAATTGCTGAATTCAAAATTTACATACATTTCAGAATTACATTTTGCTTTCTCCTTCTCCCTCCCTGTCTACCCTTCCCAATCTCCTCATGCCTTCTGTACCCACCCACCTCCATTCTGAATTGACAGACATTGACCAGGGAGAGAGAGATGTGCATGTTTACATTTCTGTGCATTCGATATTGAATTTGAGTTAGATCTCACTAGAGAGAAAGTGAGAGAGAAAGAGAATGACTTTAATACATCATCAGTATCTCAACAAATAAAAGTAATAATTATTAAATACATTGCACCCACTTACTGAGCTGTTATCACATGCCAGGCTCTGGGTCACACCCTGCACGTAGATTAGCCTCTGCAATCCTGCTAGTGAAGTGATCCCACGTTACACATTATGAAACTGAGGTCCTCAATGCTGATTTAATTGTCAGATTCCCAAAGCTAGTGAGTGATGAAACGGGGACTTCAATATAAGCCACACAAACTTCAAAACCCAAGCTTTACTCTGCAACCACATTGCCACCTCCAGGAGCTACTGCTAGAAAACCAAACAGCTACTACTGGAAAACCTAACAACTACTGCCAGAAAACCTAACAGCTACTACTAGAAAACCTAACAGCTACTACTAGAAAATCTAACCACTTTTTGATTGCAAAACAACTCACTGAGTGAAAGCAAGTTAGAAAGCAAGGTACCCCCTGAGTTTTCATCAGTCACAGTCAAAATAAATTTGAAGGAAGAATTTTCAGCCCCAATTAAGTTGGAATAAGATTCACTAGGACATCAGCTGGCAGTATCCTGCAGCCCCTGGATGCCTACATGCACAGAGAAGGACCTACAGTAACCTACAGGAGGCAGCTCCAGCTTGGGCATTAACTCCACTCTCTGATTCTTTAACCTCCCTGAGCCTCAGTTTCCTCGTATGTACAATGGGAATGATAACTTCCTTCCAGCTTCATTCTCAGAATTGTTGAGAGGGGTAAATGAGCTGAAGTACGTTATATAAAAGTAGACTACACATGCAGAGTATTATTTAAATATAAAAGTATGTTATCATTGTGCACTCTGAGTGATTAGATGCCCAGTTATTCTCTGAAATGCCTAGTTTTGTTATTTTTCTGGATTTTTGGCTTGACATTTTAGGATTTAAAAAACTCAGTATCAAGTTAGATGAAAAAAACATCCAGCCTGGGATTCTCTCTGCGATAGACTTACCAGGCTTCTGAGTTCAGTTAGTTTCCCTGTCTCTGTTTAAATGATATTGCTATGAAATATTTCAAACAGACCTAAAAAGTGCAACCAATAAAACAATATGATGTATCATACATTCATGTACTCACCAAGTCTCATCACTTTTCCATTTTGGATCAGATCTTTTATTCAACAAAAATAAATAAATCACGAGTATAGCTGATGTCCCTTGAGTGCTTCTCCTGGATACCACTGCTGTCTCTTGCCTGCCCAGAGACAACCACCATCCTGAAGCTGGTGTCTCTTAATCCCATGCAAGTTTTTGTATTCTTCCTACTCTACTTTTCTATTTAACTTGTACTTTTTTTTTTTTTTTTTGAAACGGAGTCTTGCTCTGTCACCCTGGCTGGAGTGCAGTGGTGCGTTCTCGGCTCTGCAACCTCTACCTCCCAGGTTCCAGTGATTCTTCCGCCTCAGCCTCCTGAGTAGCTGAGACTACAGGTGTCTGCCACCATGCCTGGCTAATTTTTTATATATATATATATAAAATATATGTGTATACATACACATATATTCACATACATACACATATATACACACATATATATACACACACACATATATATATATAGTAGAGATGGGTTTTCGCCATGCTGGCCAGGCTGGACTTGAACTCCTGACCTCAGGTGATCCACCTACCTTGGCCTCCCAAAGTGATAGGATTACAGGCATGAGTCACCGCACCCAGCCTATTTTATTTGTAGTTTAAACATATGTGTACGTCTATAAACAATATGCAGGATGATTTTACATGCATTTAAACTTTATTAAAATTGTACATGTTGTATTTATTTTCTTCTTTGTAATCAACATTTCTTTCATTTGGGCTTATTAATTATAACTGCTATTTAGTGTTTCTCATAATTTATTTCTCTCTCAGTTCTTGTAATGTTGGAGATTTAGGTTGCTTCCAATTGCTTGCTATTACCATCAGCGCAATGAATGTCGTGCACATCTCCCTGGGCACATTGAAGTCTGGTTCTCTAGGGCAATGATTCCCAGGGTTGGTTTCCCAGCAGCATTAGCATTACCTGGGAACTTATTGGCAATGTAAATCCTAAGGCCGAACCCCAGGTCTTCACAAGTCTTTCAAGTGATTATGGTACAGGGTAAAATTCGAGAACTACTGCTGTAAACCCAGAGCTGGAAGTGCTTAGACAGAAAGTATGTATGTCTTTAACTTTATGAAGTGTTGCTTAGTTATTCTCCAGAGAACTTGTCCTTATCAAAATTTTGTACCAACTTTAAGTTTTGCCCATCAGCTGGTTGCACAATCATTAGCTCCTCGTGATTTTAATTTACATTTCTTTGATCAGTAGGTATCTTTTAAGCATTTTAAGCATCTTTTCATATGTGTTTATTAACCATTCATGTTTTATTATATATCTTTAATCAATTTTTCTATCAAGTTGTTGATCTTTTATTGATTTGCAGGGATTTTTTATTACTTTACAAATTTAAGCCTTTGTTTGGTGACATAAATTGCAGAACTCTTCTCCAGTATGTAACATGTCCTTTTACTTTTTTATGCTGCCTTTCATCTCATAGAAGTCTTTTTTAAAATTTTAATGTAGTCAAGTTTATCAATATTTTCCTTGATCTTTTAATCTTGTCATTAAAGAAAGGCTTTCCTATCTAAATTTTTTTAAGATATTTATATTTTCTTCCAAAAATGTGAAAGTTTTGCTTTTCAGATTTAGGTCCTTCACCTACCTAGAATTGATTTTTGTGTGTATAAGAAGAGAATTCTGTCTAACTTTTTTCATAAGGATAACCAGTTGATCCAATATTACTTATTGAATTACCCTTTTTCCTCAACTGACCTACAATGTGGCCTTTCTTATATGTTTATATATTTTCATACTTGTGTAAGCCTCTTATTTAGCTAAATATCCTATGCTGTTGGTTTTGTGTTTTGTTTTTTGGTTTTTTTCCATCTCTGCCCTAATAATATACTGCCTTTTTCATTACAGGTTCACTTTTTCCCCCCTCAATCAAAATACCTAAAGTTTATTTATTTTTTTATTTTTTCTAGTTAGCAAACCAGGTTAACAAATTAATTCAACTTAGTTAGCAAATTAATTTTATTAGTTTCTGATTCTATCCTTCCTTGTACTTTCTTATTTTATTGTGTTTTTTTTCTAGCTTCTTAAGCTGAATGCTTAGCTAAATATTTTTCAGTATTTGCCTTTTTATGATTTAATATTTAGGGCAATACATTTTCCTCTAAGGTACTGCCTTACCCATAACTCATTTAATTTGCTCTTTAATATTTTAATTAGTGTTCACATCTAAATATGCATTTTAATTGTCTGTATATTTTTTATTTGTCCTATCAGTTATTAAAGAGTGTTTTACACATTCAAAGGTGCAGGGCTCTTTGACTATCCTTTTTTGCACTTATCTCTAATTTTATAGCATTGTGGTCAAAGAACGTGTTCTTTGAAATATTACATACTATTTGCTGATACTTTCTGTCTAGCACAGAATGTGGACAATTTTCATAAATATGTTTTGTAGTATTTAAAAAGAATGTATATTTTCCAATTATCAAGTAAAAAGTTCTATATGCTTTTTACTCTATTTTCTTTTTTTACCCCAAATCCAGACTTTATAATAGACTATGGCTTCCTTCCTTTCATATGTAAAACCCAAAACAAAAATGTTTCTTTCAGGGAATCAAAGAGATCACTGACTATAAGATGAGGGATTATTTTATCTACCACAACAAAAGAAAATACACTGATAATTAATTTTTAAATTTTAAGATACATCCTGATCTCAAAGATATTTGTATGTTAAAAAGAAAAATAACTCTTTGGGATTTAATTTCAGAAATTCCTTGAAAGGTGGTTCTTTCTGTTCTTTTTTTCTCTCTCTCAATTAATTTCCAGGTTTCTAGACTTTTCATATTTTTAATGCCCAGTAGCATAATATATTCAGTGTTGAAAAGCCTATCTTCTCTTTCTTTGTTTGTGCTAATCATGGCAGTTTGATGTATTTATTGGTAGGTATTAGCTCTGAGTCCCCTTTCCATATGGGCTTCCTAAGCACCCAGCAATCCCACAGCATCAACACTCAACATTCTGTAGGCAACTCATAAATCCCCACATCTAGTTTTGTTGTTCCTGCATTCCAGCCCAACATTTCCAATTCTCTACATTTACTCTTTCCTCAGTTGCATCTGTGTCCCCAACTATGAAAGTCTGTCTGAACTGTCACCCCACTCTTTGGATGACATGCTCTGATGGCCTTAAGGGACATCTTCTAAACTTCTAGTCTATAATCACCCCTGTGGCAACTCCCAGCACGACTCCCACTGTAAGAGTATTTTTGTCTCTTGGTCCCAATGGTCCTGAATCATTCCTCACCAAAGCTCTCCCATTCTAAAGTAAATTAATTACCTTTTTGTCTCCCTCCTTTCTCCACACTGCTTTCTTTGGTCCACATAGCATGCTCTTTATTTTCAGCCATCTCAGCTGTTTCTACAATTAATTTAACCAGTCTCCCAGATAAGAAATTATGAGATGATCATCTCTCTGTCTTCATTCTTCAAAAATTTATCAATAACTATTACTTTTTAATTACCAGCTTTATGTGTCTCAGCCTCTGGGCTAGCTGCTTTCATGTGCATTTCAGCTAATTCTCTCAATGAGCCCACACTGTAGGTATTGTTATTTATTATTATTATTCTTATTTTACAGGTGAGGAAACTGAGTCTCAGAAAGGATAAATGAGGACACAAAGCTAGTAAGTAGTAGGACTGATAGTTAACCCAGGTCTCTTAAATTCTAGAATAGATCATCCCCCACTCATCCTTATGTTCAATATCACACAAAGTCTTCTTGATTGTTCCCATCCATTTTTGGACTTGCACTTACACTTTTCTTCATTTCAATCCACAACTGCATCTCTCTTCCTGGTTTATTTCTTCAGTATGACATCTAGACTCCTCTTGCCTTTCAAAGTCCTTCACCATCTGGCTCTAACTCATCTATCCATGTTACTGCCTAAAGCTCCCAAGCAGGGTGCCCCATGTCTTTTTGTTTCATTCCAACAGCTCTATTCAGAATCTCTGAAATTACTCTTAGATGTAAGATTAGAATGGTTCCATTCTTATCTATCTTCTCAGCACATTATATTAGAAGTGAAAATGATCAGCAAAATGAAGAATCAGATATAAAATATGGTATCTATGTATTTTGATACTCTTCATAATTTCCCTATTCTCTTTCCCATAATTTATTCTACCTACTCCCTGGTGTCCTCTCCCTTTGTCTTCTCTTTGCTCAATATACAGAAATTTGTTTTGTGTGTTCATATCACACACATCTATAGTCATATATACTGGCTTTTTCATTCTGTTTTACCTCTTTAAGTCCAAAGAAATCTTTCGATTATTGAAACAGAACTTTTTGAAGTAATACTTTGGCCACTTAGAATGAGTCTGGAGGATACAAAGTATGTCATCTGAGAAACTGAGCTCTCAGCCCCTTAACTCTAATTCACATTCAGCTTAGTCACTCAAATCTTTATTGAAGTAGGTGGGTCTCTCTTCTCAAATAAAGGGTATCTTCCCTGGCTTCAGTTCTGAAACATCTGACTTCAAATGTGGCTCAAGACAAGACCAGAAGAGCTGAATCATATATTGCAATGTAGGATTTTGAATGATTTATTGCAAAAAAAAAAAAAAAAAACAGACCCTTAAGAGAAACTGTAATTTACGTTTAACTGCTGTTAATCAGTAGAATATATTATACTCTATACTATGAGAACCAAAAGAGATTTCAAGATGAAGTTGGCTATATGGTAAAGAGGAATTATACAAGACTGTCTTTAAAAAGGAAAAGAGAAACTTTAAACTCTAGATATGGGGAGTAGAAAATACACTAAAACTGAAGTCAAGAGAACTGGGCTCTATTTCTAAGTCTACTCTTAAGCAGTCTTAGTATTTCATTTGCATATTCTCTCTAAGGCAGCTTCCAGTTCTGTCATCCTATGATTTTGATTTACTAGCTCTTTTTTGTTATTTTAAAACCAAGAGTAGTCATTCACATTTCTTTTTCTAATCTGAAAATATTTCTTAATGGTTTCTTATAATTATTAAAGCTATCTTTTGGTATCAAAATTCACTTGTCCACTAAAGTTTGTTTCTAGGTCAAAGACCTTCTTGATACTTTGGAGTTATCTTTATCAGTGTAAAGGGAGAGAAGAAACTAGGACTGGGCAGAACCTGCAGCCTGCCTTACCAATGCCTACCTGTTAGAACTTTCATTCGAAGAAGATTGCCTGATTCTCTCCTATCAGGAGGCAAATGCTGCCATTCCCTAGATTTGGGAGCATGGTAGTATTCAAGTCTAAGCATCTTTAAGAAATTAACATGAATATAATCTTAAGCTTTAGTTAGAAACTGAAAAACTCTTACACCACTTACTAGAAGGTCACGTAATATTGCTGAGAAGGAATAATGTTTGTGGAGCAACAGGAGACAATTACAGGAACAGGTGAGAGTGAGATGAAGAATTAAACCCTAGTTCTGATACTGGTTCTAACTTGTTTGGTGACCTTGAGCAAGACACCCAATTTCTCTCAGCCTTACAAGTTTTATCTGTAAAACATGGGGAATTGATTTAACTAACGATTTTCAAATGATACTAGCCGATAAACCTTTCACTTTAAAAAATTATGTTAGTCTCTGTGTTTTTACCCGCCTAATATTTACTATTAATAGCTTCTCTGGAGACTTTAATCAAGATCCTGCCTCTTTGAAGTATATCAGAAGTCCACAAAGGTACCTCTTCCTCATACAACAGGATAAATGAATACAATATTAATGTCTATCAATTTTATCTATGTCACTCAAAAAGACAGGCTCCTCTGGGTCTTCATCCTGAGCTGTTCTTAGAGCTGAGGTTTGTCAGAACAAGGTCAAGCACTCGACCATTTTAAGTTAGGTTTCTTATTTCTAATGTGGCACAGGCTGCCTTCTATGAGTAAAATGAAAAGAAGAGCATGTTGTTGCTTTTATTATGTATGTATTTACAAAGAGATTGAATTTCAGAGTTCTAGAAATCAGAAGTCCATCATCTTTTACTTTCCAGAACCATTCTAAACAGCCCAACTACTATTTCTTGAAGTCTTATTTCAGTGAACTAACCATTCCCTCACTACCTGTTCTTGTGATAAAAACAACAAAGGGTAATTATGTGGCTGTGGATTTGCTTCATTATTGATCTTTTTACTATCTCTATATATATCCTATAATATCCTATTGTGTGCCTTAAATATATATACATGATACAATTTATTTGCAAAAATAATACAGTTAAAGACTCCATTGGTGTTAGTTACCTCATCTGCCATCAAAACCTATATTCAGATATCAGACATTAGTATAAGAGTCTGTTAGAACCGTGGAGGACTTTGTCTCCTTCTTCTCCTTCCTTCCCCTTCCCTTCCTTTCTTTCTTTCCTTCTTTCCCTTCTTTCTCTCTCTCTCTGTTTCTCTCTCTCTCTTTCTTTCTTTCTTTCCTTTCTAGACTGAGTTTAGCTCTGTGGCCCAGGCTGGAGTGCAGTGGCGGGATCTCGGCTCACTGCAAGCTCCGCCTCCCGGGTTAACGCCATTCTCCTGCCTCAGCCTCTTGAATAGCTGGGACTATAGGCGCCCGCCACTTTTTTTGTTTCGTTTTGTTTTGTTTTGAATTTTTAATAGAGACCGGGTTTCACCGTGGTCTAGATCTCCTGACCTCGTGATCTGCCCCCCTCAGCCTCCCAGAGTGCTGGGATTACAGAGTGAGCCACCGCGCCTGGCCTGATTCTTGTGTGTTTTAAAGTCATTTGGAAAGGAAATGGAGATATGTAAGTCAAACGGCACAAACTTGCAGTTATATAGGACAAATAAGTCTAGAAAACTAATGTACATCAGGAAGAGTATAGTTAATAATATTGTATTGTATGTTGAAAATTTGGGGAGAGTAGATTTTTGTGTTCTCTTACCACTTGCACACAAAAAAAGCTAACTATGGAAGGTGATAGGTATGTTAAATTGCTTACCTGTAGTGATTATTTCACTGGGGGTATACACATCAAAACATCATGTTGTATACCTTAAATTTATTTTTAAACAATTTTTAAAAATAAGTAAATATATAAAGTCATTCATTGTTCTTTCAAAATATTGTTTAGATTGACTTTAAGGAGCAAGAATGCTTAGGTTATATTCTGTATTTTCCCCCTTTTTGGATATTTTTTATACTGGCCTGCTGAATAAATAATATCATGATCATGTTATGCAGCAAACACACAGTTTTAAAGAAACATGTTATGCAGCAAACACACAGTATTAAAGAAAAGCGTCAATATTTAAGTTGGGCAGCATTGATTGAAACCACTGATTTTCTTCTTTCCCTTTCTATTCTACGACTGCTGTCACTGTTATCTTTTTGCAAAGTGTATACAAAGCCTAAAATTTTGATGACATATTTTTTGATACCACAGTTTCCCTTAAACAAATACTGCTTAGGCAGTAAACATGGACTATACAAAGCTCAAGCTAGAAAGATATTAATCTCAGTATTATTTGTAATAGGGAACAATTGAAAATGACCTAAATATACAATAATGGAAAGTTAATTAAGTAACTGAAGGTACAACCATACATCGAAATAATCAGTGAATATTAAACTTGAATGTTGTTGGAAAATATTCAGTGACTAAAAAATATTTACTATATATTAAGTTTAAAAGGATACAAAACAACATGTATAGTTTGATCTCAATGTTGTTAAAACATTTTATATCTATATTTACATTTATGTCTTCACGGGAACAGAGGAAAATAGAAAACAAGAAAGAAAGTAGAAGGGGTTATAACTGGATGATGGGCGGGCAGCTTGTTTCTCAGGCTTTTTTTTTTTTTTTTGACAACCACATTTCCAAATATACTTTAAAATAATTTGTGTACAGTATAAGTAAAAGTAATAATATATTTTTGCTTTACAAACTTCAAGTGATTACATGCAATAGAGTATGATGTAAAAAGTTATTTTTCCAAATAAATGTGATTCTTTTCCTTTCAAAACTTTTTTTGTAAATTTTGAAGCATATATTATTAGCTATAAATATATAGAAGTTTATTTTCTTATGTGGAATCCTATAATACATATGATTTTGAAACTCTTATTTTTACTTCGTAACACACCTTTAGAAAGCTACCAATTTCATGTTATTCAAGTCCCAGAAGTCACCAATTTCATGTTATTCAGTTCCCAGAAGTCAGAAAGGCTTTTCAATAAAGTATTTTTCCTTTTCTTAAAAAACAAACCATAAAAAAAACACAAATAAACAAACAAACAAACAAAAACGAAGTCTGTGTAAACTTGGCCAATGATTGAAAAATACAGCCAAGTGTGTTCAAGATTCTTTGTTCAATGATCAGAGCAAATTATATGTAAACCTCACATGTTAAAAGGTTTTAATCTTGTCATGTTAGCAAAAAGGAAAAGTCTGCTTTTTCTTTAGGTTAACGATTACTTTTATGTGACAATGGCCTTACATGTTGTAGCATTACTTCTGCTATAAAATTACACTGCAGGTGGTTGGAATTACATTGCTTGGCCAAAGTGTCTAACCTGGACAGACCCTTGTTTGATGAACAGTTTTTTCATTTTGTACACAGGACCTTTCAGATAAAATATGAACCTCTGTCTAGAAAGGAAGGTTCAGAGAGAGAGAGAGAGAGAGAAAGAAAGAGAGAGAGAGACTGTGCAATGATATTTAGTTATGTATTATCGCAATGTATTTCTGACATCCTTGGGAAATGATTGTTAACTAAACCTTGCAAAAAGACTTGCTCCCTGCCTCTCGTGCACCAGAAGAAAAATGCCTCAAAGCAGCGATTCCAAGTATCAGGCACTGATCATATGGTTGCCCATATGATCAAAAACACCTTTGGAGAGGGTTACTTATCCATAGCTATGGATAATAAGTGACGTTAATTATCCATTTGCTTATCTAGTAATTATTGAGATCCTACTATGTGCCTGGCATAACAGAACATGTTGGAGACACAAGGATGTCCTCGAGGAGTTCAGAGGTAAGTGGTGGCTGTTTAGGAGGGAAAATGGTAATACAATGTGGTGAGAGCTCCTAGAGAAGGCAATGTGAGGGACTGGGAAACTATTTATTGGGTGGGATATGGACCTTGTCTGGAAGGAGAGCAATGGCAAACAGACAATGTTGGGAAAAATACAGCGAAAAGGCTATGCAACTCCCATTCAGAATTCTAAGTTTGAACTATTTATGCTTTCCTCTCCTTTCCTGACTATTTCCTATTACTGCATTATCAGTATGCTAATGCTCAGTGTAAGTAATAAAATTTCTTTGGTTATGACTTTAGAACACCAGAAAAAAGGAAGGTTGAAAGGATATCTAGCTAAGCACCCATTGCTAAAAGACTTGTACTTTCTCTTAAAATATGTTAAGATATTTTTGATAGGAAAGTTTTGCTTTCTGACAGATACAGGAAATAATAGCTTGCTTTATCATTTGACTTCTCTCACGACACTCTAATAATTTCATCCTAACACATCAAGGTTCATGTTCATAAATGTGAACTTCTCTGAGTTATCTTCAGGTCAGTCCATCCTTTAGTCTAATTTAAAATTTTTACATGATAAAGAAAAACATCCTATCAGAGAGACAGAAAGTTGCCTTCATCAATCCCAGCTGTGCCACTTATTGGAAGTGTGACTTTGGTGTGATGACTTCCTTGGGCTTCAGGTTCCTCATCTGGGACTGAATAGCTGACAATAAGTGCTGACAACAATAATAATAATAATAACAATAGCTAAGAAAACATGATTCCATAATCATAAGTAATGTCATAAGCCCAGCTAAAGTGTTATCCCAAAGGAAATTTTTATGCAAAATTTATGGTTTTAAAATAATCTCCTCATTCAGAATATACTAAATTCATGTAGAAACTATTTATTTTTGAAAAAAAAAATTACTTAAGAATTCTCCATTTATTACTACAAAACTCAACTTCTAAATCAATCAATCTTGATTCATATTTTGGTTCTTCTGTGGATGAGAATCTCAAGGTGCTAAGTTTACACTGGTGGTTTAGGGTGGCATATAATTGACTTCGAATGTGTGAGAATTTGACTGGGGCTGAGACTTTCAAGCAATGCATTACATTAACATCATTATGCAACTGATGTGCTTAGAGTGTAAGAAAGAGCAAGGTTCCTAAGGGCTGGCATCCAGATGTTTGTTAAGACAGCATTGGCATCAGTAGAAAGGCCAGGGGAGTGAGGGATAATAGTGGTGCTACAGAGTTTGAGTCTCTCTTCCAGGCAAATCAGCTTTAAACGCATTGAGTTATGTGAACCACTCCTGAATTCTAAGTATTTAAATGACTCCTTCGCACTCTTCTGTGCCAATTCCACATTTTCTCCATCTTATTCAAGGTATTCAGTTAAGATTAGAATCTAAGAATCTACAGCTTCTACCAAGGTAAAGATTACCTCATAATTGCATTCCTCCTTCCTGTACTATTACTCCACCTTTGTGTGCCCTTTTAGCTACAACATTCCACTTGTGAGACATGTTCCCCTTGCTCAGTCATCAGCCATTGTGGGTTACCATTGGCTGCTACCTTCCTATTCCTGGTTGTTCTGAATGATATTAACAGAACTTTGGTCATATTTGGACAGGTGTGCATGTCTAAGATAGGGAAGGGGAATTTGGATCAATTGCCACAAAGAACCAAGTTCTTATAGAGTTGACCTATTTATAAAACAGGGAACTTGTGAGGTAAATGAGCAGAACATTGAGGCTTTTTAAAAACAGTCCTGTTCAGTGGAACTTTTCTCTGATGATCAAAATATTCTGCTTCTTCTCTGTCCAAAAGAGGAGACACTAGCCATATGTTCCTATTGAGTACTTGAAATGGGGATGGTGTGACCAAGGGTCAGCATTTTACATTTCACTTAACTTTAATTAAGTTTAAATAACCACACGTGGCTAAGGGCTACCATACTACAAAGCCCAGGTTTAAATTAACAAAAAATTATACAAAAAGTTTAGCTTACAATGTCAGCTGGAAAGACATCATTAATGAGATGCAATGTCATTAAACTTAGGTGCCACCAACGGATTAAATCAGATGTAGGCATCAGAAATTGAGTAGAAGAATAGAATGTAGTGGATCACAGTGTGGTTGTGTATTAAGCAACCTTATGCTAACGTAGAAAGTGTAAGACATGAAGAAGTGACTCGTTTTACCCAGAAGTTACCAGGACTACTCTGAAATGTTGAAAACATTCTCTGAAGCCAATCTGGAAGGAATTTTCTTCAAAGTTTTCGGAACTCCATACAAATCTTAAGAAACTGCCACTGAGCAATGGGAGACTCTTTTGCTGGAGGAATTTAGCCCTTGCCTTCAGAATGGGCAATATCAAGGATCATTTATGAGCTGATTATTGGTAAAGCCACACATCAATTATTGGCAAGTTTTAAGTCACTGGCATGGCACATCATGACCATGTGGACACTGCATATGCCACATGAACTCCCTTCCCATGAATACATCAGTTCATAGCTCCACAAGATGGTTCAAAGCAATACATGGAAAAGGGGACTCTGACTTCAGGAAAAACATTGAATTCTCTGATTCTAGAGAGTGTTCACTATTTTGTCAGTTGCTCAAGCTTCAGATATCTGTGCTTGGCTGTGTCTCCACCTAAATCTCACCTTGAATTGTAATAATCCCCATTTGTGAAAGGTAGGGCCAGGTGGAGATTATTTGATCTTGAGGGCAGTTTCCCTCATACTGTTCTCATGGTTGGTAGTAAATAAGTCTCACAAGATTTGATGGTTTTATAAATGGGAGTTCCCCTGCACAAGCTCTCTTGCCTGGTGCCATATAAGACGTAACTTTTCTCCTCATTTGCCTTCCGCCATGACTGTGAGTCCTCCCCAGTTATGTGGAACTGTGAGTCAATTAAACCTCTTTCCTTTATAAAAAACCCAGTTTTGGGTATGCCTTTATTCGCAACTTGAGAACAGACTAATACAGGCATCAAGGAGACCTGAAACAGAATCCCAGCTATTTCATTTCCATTCTACATAATTTTCGAGCTACTTAATATCTTTAAGACCCCAATTTCCTCAACATTAAATGGGGACTAATAATATCTACCTTATGATATGATGTAATAAAAGCATCTTTACTAGCGTAAAGCTTGACAATTAGCAGGATTAAAACAAATATTAGTTCCTCTTTCTTTTAATTTTTTATCTTCACTTTATATTAAATTCTTTCATTCTAGTCTCTGGTTTAAATACTGTCGGAAGGTAGGTTCCGAAATTCACAACTCTATTCCTGTCCTCTCCACTCTATCAGATTTCCATATCCAACTTCTGGCCCGACATTTCCATTTCAATGTCTAAAAAGTACCTCAAACCCTTACTCCAAATGCACTCTGTCCTTAAACTTCCACATCTCAGCAAGTATTCATTGCATTTTCAAGACAAAAATGTAAAAGTCACTCAGACGTCTCTCTTCTTCTCATATTCCAACTCTGGTTCCTCTCAATTCCTTTTATTCTCACTTTCAAAGCATTTCTTAAATCCAGCCACTTCTCTCCATTGCTATTGCTAAGAGCCTGGTGCAAACCTGGACCATGGTCACAGACCCCCTAAAATGTCCCCTTGCTTCTTCTCTTGCCCAATACAGTCTATTCTCCCACAGCAGATGACCTTTGGAAAACATAAATTGGCCCATGTCACTCTACTGTTCAAACATCTTCACTGCCTTTCCATCACAAGCAAAATAAACATTTTATCATGAGCTGCCAAACTCCACATGCTCTGACCTTGATTACAACTGCAACTTTATCTCCTACCATTCTCTGCTTCACTCTCTCGTACAGCCTCATGGCTCTTGTTGTGGTTCCTCAAACAGTTCAAACCTGTGTTACTAGAATCCTCTTGATCTTTATCTCACCACTTCACTCAGGCCACCATGAGTGTCACACTTCTGGGGAGGAACACTGCCTACCACCACACTCTTTCCTTTATTCTTCCCAGCACTCATCATTCCCTGGCCTTATCATACAAAGGTTCTTTCATTTTCTACTTCCCATATTAGAATGGAATAGTGGGGAATTTTATCTTCAGTTCATTTTGGTATTCCAACAATTAAACTGTGTCTGACACAGAGTGGGCACAGTGGGCTAGGTCTGCTACAAGTATATTGAGATATTCATCTCCACAACTCTCAGGCTTTGAAGGTCAGTGACTGGCAGCTTCCAGACTGCCTCTGACAAAAGCTGCCTCATCCTTTTCATAACAATGCCCAAGTTAGAAACTCCAAAGACTTTTCATTGCCCAAATTATAATCTACTCTTCCTAGAATGACACTCAGGGCTTTCTATCATCTGACCAAATATTCTTTTATCTCCTACTTTCAAGTGGTTCCACCCAAATCCCTTCCTCCTGGGTCATAGGTATGCCCTTCTACTGCTGGACTTGGATTCATTCTTTGCCTGAACATCATCCATACCAGGTTCTAAGTGTTTAAATTTTTACCATCTTCCTAAACTCAAATTCTGCCTCTTCTGTGAAACTTACTCTGATCCCTGTAATAATATATAATCTCTTCATTCCCTAAACAGTCTTAAAACTTCATTTGTTTTTTTCTCAATACTTTCTCTGTGCTTTATTGTTTTCCACTTACTTACGTAAATAGATTTAATGTTTCCTTTCCTATCATACCTCAACTTATTGAGGAGACGATCCATGAATGACTTAACACTCCCCAGAATACTTAGCAGAAAACAATTCGCATGTGCAGATTCCGTATTCTTCAGTCTGTTTAATTTATCAAATTGTTCTCTTTTGGGTTTTTAAGACTCAAAGCTACTCAATCTCAAACTTAATTCAAAGATCTGCTCTCCCATCTCCACCCACAACTCAAGCACATCTTCAGAGTTTGGAATGGAGAGTGGTGATATGTGACCAAATCCTAACACCCCTCCTTCCCTCTGTTCCTTCAGTTTGTGGGTCAAGAAAAGAGAGAGAGGACTATAGACTTCAGTTTACTAGCCAAGACTGCAATCCATCCTTTGATGACTGTCACTGCCTCTCCCCGCTAGACTGGCTGCATGGCAGGAACCCATATGCTCACTTCTTTATGGACAGGGAAGCTCAAGTGAGAGGCACCATGGCAGCTTGCTTTGAACAGATCTCAGAAGAGATACAACCTTCCTGTCAGTCTCTCCCAAATTCCTCCCCAGCTTCTGCCAAATCTGGGTCATTTGTCTGTTTCTCACTGCTGGGCAGCTCTCTGAAGTGGGCTGTCAGCAGGATAGAAAAGCCAGCTATCTTCCATATGTTTCATCAATTTAATCAAACTCAACCTTTCTTGTCATGTTGAAGGTATGTGTGCAAGCAACTTTGTCTCCACTCTACCCTCAACATGGCTATCTCTTCAATTCCTCTATTCTTTGTCCTGGAATCCAAGGATAAATCAGTAATCCTCCTGGCTAATGGGCTACCCAACTGAGAAGTAAAATACCAGCCTCTCTCAGTCACCCTCATTCTTTCAGGCATCTCAATCTTTATCCAACAGGTGGATGATCAGCCTGGTTCTGTAAACAGCCTCTCAGTATGCCTGGGGCAGGTAGTGGTGGGGCTTAGGATTGAGAACAACTCTCCTTCCCTCAAATTTTGTCCTTACCCACCATTTTGAGATAACATTATAAACTGTACTCAACATCCTATCCAACATTTTAAAGTATCTAAGTACCCACCCTGTACCCCTACTGAAAGCGCACAACAAAGCTATCATTCATAGTAATAAACACTAACTTCTGAAACTGAATCTTAACACAACTGTGCATCATTTGTTCTAATCACATTAATTAAGGATATTTGGCAACCAGCTACAGAATTTTTTGGAAATTCAAATACATATATTTTGAGAGAATAAAGGTAGACTTAGAGAATTGAGCAGAAGGCAAAAGAGTTAGGTTTCCCCATCATCCTCAGCAAACTAACACAGGAGCAGAAAACCAAACACAGCCTGTTCTCACTCATAAGTGGGAGCTGAACAATGAGAACACACGGACACAGGGAGGGGAACATCACACACCGGGGCCTGTTGTAGGGGTGAAAGGACAGGGAGAGCATTAGGACAAATACCTAATGCATGCAGAGCTTAACACCTAGATGGCAGGTTGATAGGTACAGCAAACCACCATGACACACGTATACCTATGTAACAAACCTTCAGGTTCAGCACATGTATCCCAGAACTTAAAGTAAAATAGAAATAAAATAAAATAAAATTTTATTGTTTTCTAATTTTAAAAAAAGAGTTAGGTTTCCTAAAGCAGTGTTTCTCAGACTGCAGTGCATATCTCACACTATCCAAAGAGTAACTCAGCTTCCGTCAAAGACTGCCTCATGAGCCTACCTCAAGCTTTAGACTAAAGTACAGTTTACCTGCTTGGGTACAACTCAAAATCTAGTACATTATAGTAGGTACTACTTATTGCCCCATCCCCCCAAAATCTATTGAGCACCCTCTCAATTGCCAATATTTCAGGAGAGGCTAGTCCCAGTTTCAACAGTCTCAACCCTAGATCCAAGGAGTAAATTCTTATTGGTTTAAGTCAGTGACTGGGGTCCCATTTCCTTTCCCCACGTGGTTTAGACATGTGCATGTGGTGTGAGTGTACTGAATGAGAGGCGAGGGGCATCCTCCAGAGGACTTCTGAGAAGAACTTTTCTCATTCTTCAAGAGTTCACAGGTGTCCACCCAGGTGGAGGTCTTTGGAGTCATTTGTTATTGATTTTAAATTAATATTTATTGATAACCTTTAGAACCTGGACTTCCAATCCTTCCATCTTTACATCCATTGACTTGATGTCTCCCTGACCAATGAAATGAGAAAGAGAAGGGACATTCAAAAACGTTAATGCAGGTCAGTCGAGGTGGCTCACACCTGTAATCCCAACACTTTGGGAGGTCGAGGCAGGCGGATCACTTGAGGTCAGGAGTTCAAGGCCAGCCTGGTCAACAAGGTGAAACCCGTCTCTACAAAAATACAACAACAACAACAAAAATAGCCAGGCATGATGCCAGATGTCTGTAATCCCAGCTAATTGGGAGGCTGAGGCGGGAGAATCGCTGGAACCTGGGAGGCGGAGGTTGCAGTGAGCAGAGATCGCACCATTGCACTCCACCCTCGGTGACAGAGTGAGGCTCCATCTCAAAAAGTAAATAAAATAAAACGTTAATGCAATAATGAAACAAAAATGTCCTCATAAAGCTTAGGCCAATTGCAGATGGAGATGCTACACACAAAGCCATGTTTAAATCTGTAGCTATGTCATCCTGTGGTTAATCAATGTACCTGCTCATGGGCCTTTGATCTTAGATCACTTTTATTTACTGGCTTTACTAGATTAACATTATTAACACTTCAGTTTAATAGCCTTCAGTCTAATTATTAAATACAATTTTCTATGTAAGATAATGCTCAACTTTTAACACATTACTATCTTTGTTAAATGGCAGGAATTTCTTTTCTACAACTGGTGCTTTCATGGAATGTGACCCACACATATTCAGTATGTGCTGTCGAAGTGCTTTTGCATACCTTTTTTTTTTCTTTAACAAAGGTCCGAGGTGTTACTTTTATAAGTTTGGGTCTATACAAATAGGCGACAAGAATATGCTGGTGGAAAGCCCAAAGTTTTCTAAATGTAGATGAGCACAGATTAAGAAAGCAGTAATTAATTTCCTTTGACCTCAAGCTGAAATTCCTTTCTAAAGCTGTCATAAAGAGAAAGAGGCCAGAGAGGAGAAGTGAGACTGTGTAACAATGCAATTAAACCCTTGTAATGAGGTCGAGCCTTGGACTTGTTGCAACTGATATCATTATAGCAATGAGAAGGCCCTATATGGATGGTGGCTTTTTTTTTTATTTTTTATTTTTTTAACTTCATGTCTTTTTGTGTGTGTGTTTAACTCTTTAACACCAGCTATGTGCTTTGTTGTAAGGGAAATATATAGGCATTACATACATATATAAAAAAACACAAATTACATTTTTTTTTTAATTCAGAAGAGACATTCCATTGGCTCGGGCAGGTGATCTTTTGTATGCAAAGCAGGAAAGTGTAAGGAGAGCAGAAAGAGCTCAGGATTAAGAGTCAAGACAGTTAATTTGTCTCTTGCATCATGGCTCTTAATTTACAGGTGTCTCCAATGAGCTGAGTCCAAGTGCTAGGTTATAGGACTCTGGTCTTGAGCCTTCTACTAAATAGCTGTGTGACCTGAGGCAGACCCCCGAACGTCTCTGAACCTCAGCTCTCTCATTTCATCATGTGAAAAGAATCCCATTTACTGATTCATTTTCTTTATGGTCTATCTTATAATTGATCAATTTGATCTACATTTGCATACTATTATGAATGTGTCAGTCTTATTCTCTCTGCAAATATTTATCTCTACTGAAGACAATTATATCTTTCTAAGACTTCTAGTAATTCTAATAAGCATCATAGTGCTGTGGTTAAGACCATAAACTCTAAAGTCAGATTGACTTGGTTTAAAATCTCCTTTGTTATTAAGCAATGAGAGCTAGACGGGTTACTGAATTTTTCTCTGCTTCAATCTTCTTATCTATAAAATGGGCACACTAATAGCATTTACTGCATAGGGCTGTCATGAAGATTCAATGAATGAATGGACAAACAGTGCTTTAAAGAGAGTTTGGGCACATTGTACAGTCTCAATAAGGGTTAGCTCATATTATTTATCTAAACAGTTCCATTCTTAGAAAATCTGAGAGTGACAGATTTCAATGAACTTCCTACAGAGAATCCTCCTGTTCCTGAAGTCAGGACATATGGAAAATACTCCTGTAGATTAGAAACGAAAAGCTTTGATCTCTACGTTGTATAATCAAGTTGCAAACCTCTCTCTTGGCTATAAAAACAGAATAGCCAACATTTTAAATTACATATGGTCTTACCTAGAAGGAAAATGTATGAATGGAATAATTTTATTGACATTCTATAAATCAGTAAATGCTGTGAAATACACAGTCAGAAAACATAAACGAGTAAATAATACTAGACAAGACTGCCTGCCTTCCGAGAATACTCACCTTCCCCCCCTACTTACTGCTAACCATAGGGTTTTCCAGTTTCTGGACGTCTTCATTTATGAAGGGTTTATGTGGAATGTAAAGGAGCTTATAAACCCAAACAAACTGAAAAATTTTAGAACACAACAAAATTATTTAAAGAAGATAACCAAACCTCAAGCACATAAGGTGATTTAGTTACTCTGGTAGAATACAAAAATAGCCTCATAGCTTCTTGGAAGCCATGAAGTAGGAAAAAAAATAACAAAACTTTAGGTTGCACAGTTCTTTGTGTCTGATGAAAGGAAATTTAAAAATCCCTCCAGTTCATCTGCTGCTTTTAAAAAACTGTTTATTTCAGACTTACCACATACTGTGCACTGTGTTTGGTGCCAAGGTTATGAAGAATAAAGTCTAGGTTTGGCCTACAAGAAGCTTTCAGTCTGCAGGCAAACTCCTTTCTGGCTCTGAATTCTAGGATGAAATAATTACAGTTATCTATATTAGAAGAATAAAATTATGGATAGATTCTTTGAACAAGATTTTGCAAATGACATGAAATTTTATTCAAATGTTAATTAATTTTAGATTGTCTCTCTAAAACAGCTGTTATTATAACATTAAATCTTAACTCCATCAAAATCATTTGACAATGAGCTAAGATAATGTGGGAATCAATCAGGGTCCAACCAGGAAAACAGAAACACTATGATTATTTTAAAACATAAATAATACAGGAAATTGGCTTACAGGCTATGGGAAAGCCTAAAAGTCCAACCGGAAATGGGGAAGCAGCTCTGGCGTTAGCAGAAACAGGAAAGCATTGTTGTCCCAGGGCTGGAGAGATAAAGGGAGAAAGTGGTCACTCCAGAGAAGCTGGAATCCTGGAAGAATGACAGCTACCACTGGAGCTGTCCTTCAAAACAGAAAACGGGGGAGATAAATACCCATATTCCTCCGCTCCTCCTCCAAACTCCTGCTGCTGCCTCCCATTGGCTGAACTCAGCTAGAAGTCATCTGCCATGAAAACTAGTAAAATGCAGCCTGAGATACAGAAGAGAGTGAGGAGAAGAGAAAGAAAGAACTGCAGGCCACTTGGTCCTAGGAATGGCACATCCTTACTTTCTGATGATCTTCCACAGAGAGATCTTAGGTAACCGAGAGGTTCTCAATAGTGAATGAATCCATGTGGCTTTGGGATTATAGTGTATTTATGCTAGAGATTTTATTATTTGAAGACTGTTCTCATTATTAATTAAAGAGGGATCCCACACTTTTGGTATCACACCTGGCAGTGTAGGGATAACCTGTTGTAAAAATGTAGAATGCTGGCCAGTATTGTCACCCAGGCACAAACCAGTTCTCTTCCACATAAATTTGGCCATTTTGCTTTGTATGTATGTCTGTATGTATGTATGTACTTACTTATTTGAGACGGGGTCTTGCTCTGTCGCCTAGACTAGAGGGCAGTGGCATGATCGATCACAGCTCATTGCAATCTCAACCTCTGGGCTCAAGCGATCCTCCCACCTCAGCCTCCTGAGTAGCTGGGACTATAGGTATGTGACTAATTTGTTTTTAATTTTTTTGTACAGAAGGGGCTCTCCCTATGTTGCCCAGGCTAGTCTTGAACTCCTGGGCTCAAGTGATCCTCCCACCTCAACCTGTCAAAGTCCTGGATTATAAGCGTGAACCACTGTGCCCAGCCTGTTTCTCTTTTGAAAGGCATATTTATTCCAATCAAGTACTTGAACAAACAGTAAATTGGGATTCCAAGGTTTTGCATTATATATGGAGGAGAAGATGTTGACCCGAGAAAATTTAATAGTAATTATTTCTAATGTACCTCATTAGCCACTTATTCATTTCAAGAAATTTATTGTGTTTTGTATCATGTCAAATCTTGACAACACAGCAGAGGTCATAGTCAACATGGTCCTTGCTCCTATGAAGATTTTGGTCTAGAAGCAGAGGTTGACTTTCAACAAATAATCACACATTTAACATTCAAATATATAATTACAAAATGTGATTAGAACCCTGGAGAAAAGTGTGCTATGAGAATTATAACAGAATACAGTCAGGCCATGAATCAAAAGAACATTTCTGTTCACCTGGGTGGATACTAATCTCTATTTTGTAAATTTTAAATGGTATAAAAAATATTAAGGAAAAATTGTGAAAACCAGAAAAATCACCTGTAAATGTGTTTGTCTGACACAGTAACTTTTATTTTTAGTGGTTTTCTGACTTGAGTTCTTTTAAAGAAGATACAGTTCTAAATTTACACTCGTAGCTTGTTTCAGAAATTATTTAAGGTTGATACAGTTCCAATCATATTGAACTTACAATGTTATAATTCCCGTTTTAACCAGTATCATAATATATGTATCTATATCTCTTCATACTTTATAAAATCATAACTTTTAAGTAATTTATTTAGCACATATTCCCTGAGACTCTAGCAAGTGCCAGGCCATGAGCTCAATTCTGGCTCTAAGGCTAATGAAAACAGGTGTGGTTTTGCCCTCATGGAGCTCATGCTCCAAGAGGTGCACAAAACTTCAAAGACCTTTTGGGTCATAACTAATTTTCTCCCTATAAAGTTGTTTTCAATTATGAATTGATGCACAGTGCTTTTCCCTTCTATCTTCCCTCTCCATTCAGGAGGAATTCTTAAGAGAGGGTCTATTGCATCCAAAGAGATGAACAATTTTATAATTCTTAATTATAGGTACAATTTATAAGACAATCACTAATATATAGGAGCCTACAATCAATACTTCTAGAGTTGGGTTTCTTTCAAAGGACACTGTACTTCATATATACAGTCTCACCATTGCTTCAAATTGAATTAACACATCTTATTAGGAATGTGCCTTCATCCATTTTGTGCTACTACAATAGAATACCTGAGACTGGGCAACTCATAATAAACAGAAATTTATTTGGCTTATGGTTCTGGAGGCTGGGAGGTCCAAAAGCATGGCACCAGCATCTAGCAAGGGCCTTTATGCTGGTGTCGTCCCATGGTTGAAGGTAGATGGGCAGGACAGGGTGAGAGAGCAAGTAGGGGCCAAAGTTGCTTATTTTTTATTTGTGCAAATATATAGAGTGCATGAGAAAATTTGTTATATGTATATAATGCAAAGTAATCAAGTCAGGATATTCAGAGTGTCCATTACTTAAATACATTGCTTGTTAAGGAGAATCACCCTTCTCTGCTTGCACACATTGAATTTATTCCTTTTATATTACTGTATGTACCCTTTAGCCCACTAACCCACCCTTCTTCTTCCTCCCTCCTTGTCCCTCCTCACCCTTCAAACTTACTTTTATAACAAAGCAACTCTCTTGATAAATAACAAACCTACTCCTGCAATAATGACATTAATCCATTCATGAGATTAGAGCCCTCATGACCTAAACACTTCTTAATAGGCCCACCTCCCGACACTGTTGCGTTGGGGATTAAATTTCCAACACATGAACTTTGGGGGACACATTCAAACCATAGCAGAGTTTGTTCTTCTATTTATTATTTGTTTCTCCTTCTAGCGTCTATATGTTTCTTGTATATTGTTTTATCCCTAGCAGCTCACTGCTGAGCCTGGACCACAGTAGGTACACAATATATTTATCAGTGAATGAATGAGTATAACGCCCTGGAGCAGTAGTTTGCAACCTCAACCCCACATCAGAATCACCTGATGAGGTTTTCAAAATCCTAACACTCAGGCCACATACCACATCAGTTTGATCAGAATCTATGGGGGTGAAATCCAGGGGTCAGTCATTTTTAACATTTCCCATGTGACTCCAATGTGCAGCCAAGGCTGAGAATCACTGCCCCAAGTCTCCCTATTCAACATGTGATTCACAGACTTGCAGCATTAGCTTCCTTAAGGAAGCTGGTTAGAAATACAGACTCTCAGGCCCTACCCAGGCTTCATGCACCCAGATCTGCATTTTAACACATTCTTCAGATGAAACTTAAATGTTTAAGAGGCACTGCACTAAATGTCTTTCCTCACAATTTTAAACCAACACATCTGGCTGCTTCTTAAGACCATGCTCATTACTTGATACTAAAACCTTACCCTTGCATGAAAGAGATCTGTCTTCTTTATAAATGAGCAAGAAAACTACAAGTTGACAATTCTCCAACAAAGGTTTTCTTTGCCAGGCTATTACATGTGTCTAAGTCTCTGACTGTTCTGAAAGGAAGAAAAAGGGCAAAGCAGTGATCTCCAAGCTAGGAGAGCCAGAGTAGGAAGTTCCTACGTGAAGCAAATGTGGACACTCAACACCACAGAAAAGTCACAGCTGGAAATCCCAATTCATAGCCATGGTGAAAGTGAAGGGGTCCACAGACAGTCAGCTGAGCTGGTAAGAAGCCAGAGATATAGCTGTAAGAATTAGAGTACCATACATGACCTGGGACCAAATAAGTTGATGAGAGGTCAGTCATGAGCAGCCTGGGCAGAGCTAGGTTGTGCAGTTTCTTATATAAATGAGAAGCATGAAAAAATGCATTAGAGACTGGCAGACTTGAATTTGAATGACAATTCTTCTCTTATAGAGACTGAGACAGTTATTCAACTTTTTTGATCCTCACCTGTAATCTGGGGATGATAATTCTTACTTCCTAGGTATTGTGAAGATTAAAAGTGGCAATGTGTGTAAACAGCTTAGTATCATGCCTGGCCCACAGGAACATCTCAACTAATGGATGGTATTATTCATTAGTATCTTAAATCTTTTTCACAAACACATAACACTGAAAAAAACTCAAAAGATAAAGGTTGTTGTGTTAGTCCCTTCTCACACTTCTGTGAAGAAATATCCAACACTGGGTAATTTATAAAGAAAAGAGGTTTAATTGGCTTACAGTTCCACATGACTAGGGAAGCCTCATGTATTAGTCCATTCTCACAGGGCTAATAAAGACACGCCTGAGACTAGGTAATTTATAAAGGAAAGAGGTTTAATTGACTCACAATTCAGTATGCCTGGGAGGCCTCAGGAAACTTACGATCATGGAGGGAGGGGAAGCAAACATGTCCGTTTTCACATGGTGACAGGAAAGAGAAGTGCCAAGCAAAGGGCAAAAAGCCCCTTATAAAAAGCATCAGATCTCATGAGAACTGACTCACCATCATGAGAACAGCATGAGGGTAACCACCTCCCCAGGATTCAATTACCTCCCACAGGGTCTCTCCCACAATATGTGGGGATTATGGGAACTACAATTCAAGATGAGATTTGGGTGGGGAGGATACAGCCAAACCATATCACCTCAGAAAACTTACAATCATGATGGAAGGCACCTCTTCACAGGGCAGCAGGAGAAAGAATGAGTACAGGCAGGGGAAATGCCAGACACTTATAAAACCATCAGATCTTATGAGACTCACTCATTACCGCAGGAACAGCATGGGGGGAAACTGCTCCAAGGATCCACTTACCTCCACCTGGTCCCACCCTTGACACATGGGGATTATTACAATTCAAGTTAAGATTTGGATGGGGACATGGAGCCAAACCATATGTGTTGTATTTATCATATTTTATGCCTTCTCTTCCTGTTCTTGTCCAAAGCAACCTAAAGAGAATTTAGTATTCCTTTGGGTGTTTGGTTAATTCCATTCAATGCCAGAGCTGGTTGTATTTTCCAAGATGGCCATGGCAAGATCTCCCATGTCACATAGTCTTCTACTGTGGTAGTGACACTCCTTCCATCAGGAGGACAGGCTGGTGACTATGGCACACGTGATGCTTTGTGACTTCCAAGGCTAGGCCATTCAAGATGATGCAGCACTTGGGATATCTGCACTCAGAATGCAGCACCAGCATGTAAAGAAGTGGAGGCAATCACACAAATAGGCCACAGGTAGTTGTTTAGACTGATTCTCCAGGGAAGGCACAAGCCGACAGTCAGCATCAACCTACAGCCTGTGAGTAGGCAGGCCTTCACATGATTGCAGTTTTCAGACTTCAAAACAGTTCCAGCCTTTGCATCTTCCAAGGTGAGCCCAGACAGCATGCCCCTGCTGCCTTGTAGTCTTTCTGAATCCCTCACCCACAGAAACTGTTGAGTATAATAAAAAGCTGTTTCCTTATGCCATGAAATTTGGGGTGGTTTGTTACATTTCAGTAGGTAACTGGAATACTGACTTTACGTTTTCTCCCAGGATTCAGGATTCCTATTGTTTCAGCTCTAACAGCCCTCTCTGATATGGTGCCTCATCCCCCAGCAATAACTTATTCTCAGACTTGCATTTGGCCACATATAACACAAACCTAACAAAAATTATTTTCTTTTATATTAACAAGTCCAAAAGTAGACAATTCCAGGGATGTTGTGGTATCTCTATAATGCCAGTAGACTCAGGCACTTTCTGTCTTTCCACTCAGCAATTCTAAATGTCTCTTTCACCCCTGTGTTTGTAAACAGCTGTTCTACTGTATGAGTTAAGGCACAACTTCAGTTAAGGCAAAAAGAAAGGGGCAAGATCAAAGGAAAAGCCCATTGCTGTGTTCCTTTATATCTGGAAATAATAACCTTCTTGGGCACACCATCAATAGGACTTCTTAGCCGAAACCAGACATAGCCTCTCTCCACTGCAAAAGAGCCTGAAAAATTAATTTTCTCGAATGAGTACATTTCGACCCCAATCAAAATTGGAGAATCCTGCAAAGGATGGATAAGTTGACAACCAGTAACATGCGTAGTAATTTTAAAATGGGAAAATTAATAGGAGGGCCCTTTGAAGAGTGGAAGATGGGAGGAGGGCCATGATGCTTACTGGGCCGTGCTGTGCAGAAGATGAGAGGAGCAAGGATATGGGGTTTAGCGCCAAGGGGTCATAGGTTCAAGTCGCCACCGGGTCTTGCAGGACAGTTCTCTGGATGGCCTTGGACTGACCCAGTTGCCTTACTTTTCTGGCTTGTAGTTCTTAAGAGTAACTGTAGGACGTACTTGGAATGCAACATCCTGGGATAGGGAGGAATGACTGGAATAGCCCAGGCTCTGTCCCACTGCCCCTTAGAAACAAGATGCTCTTTAATGCTTTCACCCAGAATTTCAAGTGATTCCCAGGCTATAAATCTCAGGATGGACTGCTTTCCAGCGAGCTTTAGTTGCAGTGCAAGTGGGGCACATACAGATGAGACTCCATTAGCCCTAAGCAGCTTTCCTGAGTCTGGAGGACAATGAATTAGGCTTCTGTTGTCCCTGGCTGCTTGTCTGTAAGTAATAAACATGCTTTACATAACTTGTGTCTGAGCCTGCTTTGCCAGACTCAGGCAAGTAGATAGCCAGTGTGCAGTGAACCTGTTTTACAGACCTGTTTCCACCACTGTAAAGTAGACATTACAAGAGTATATCTTTAACAAGTTTATTGAAAAGATGAAATGAGAAGACCCATATGAAAAACACCATAAGTATATATATATAATATATAGTACACAAATATATATTATATGTTGCATATTTAAATATGTATATTATATATTTAAATATATATTTATATATTATATGTGTATTATACATTATATATTTGTTTAAAATATAAATAAGTTTTTTAATTGAGCTCTTCTTTTTCCAGTATTTGATTGTGATATGAATTGGGCAAATTCCAAGTATTTGCCCTCCTGTTTTTCTTTTTTATATAATTCCGGTACCTTTAGAGTTCTGATTCCAATTACTAGAATCTGAAGTCAAGATCTCACCTTAGCTTTCACAGCCCAGGTGTCTGTGGGATAGAAAGGTTCTCTTCACAAAGGAAGAACCGGCAATGCCGCAGACTTGTGTAGGTAAGTGGAGGGGCAAAGCAAACACTAAGTAACATATATTAGTTATTATAAGTTCTATATGACAAAGGCCTCCTAATGTATAGTCAGTTTCACTGATTTGTAGTAATTTACATGTTTTTAAAAATGTATTATCTATTATTACTTTTAATGCAACTAATTTGCAAATCAATAAGCCATTCACAGAAAATAAACTTTTATTAAAGGTCAAAAAAAAAAAAAAAGAAAAAAAGAAAAACACATAAACACTTTTTAAGCAAGCTAGTTCCATCTTTTCCACAGTATGCCTCAAGTCATGGCCCAGAGGGCAAAGGTTAAGTCGAAATCACCTTCACTTTGCAACTGTCAGGGTTTTGTGGTGCTGAATTTCAGAACTTAAAGGAAGACTGAAACCCAAAAATAAAGTATCCTAGACCTGAGAAAGTCTAACTGCAGATGGAATGAGACACTTCCCTATATCCCGAATCTCACACCAGATTATCTCATACCAGATTGTTTCAGTGATTGCACTCACTTCTTTCTTCAAATTTTTAAAATTTTTTAAAGTAAAGGAAGACTTGCTTACTTTTACTCAAGCCAACTTTTACTCTATAAACTGACTACTGAACTGGATAATGTTCCCATTCAAGACAAGAAATTCCAAAAATAAGAGTCACTAAAAATAAATGGGAGATTTTCAGTTGAATGGCTCTAGACACCAGCTTGATTGAACTAGAAAAGGAAATAGAGTCTCCCAAGCAGCCTACTTCTTGGTGAAGACAGAAACTATAATAGCAAGAGGGAAAAAAACTTTGCTTCAGCACTCTGACTTTTGCTAGTGTGAGAATGAAAAGATATGAGATAGTAAGAAATCCTGTGAAACTTCCAAATTCTGAAAAATGGGGTCCTCTATTATCCACACAACTGCAGAACGATCCCCACCTTGAAGAGAACCTCTGGAAGACTTGCTTTTAACTTAGTAACTCCAGGAATACACAGTCACTTTCTGGTCTCCTCCATCTTGACTGAAATGAAAGGTACCATCAAGCCATCAAGCATGTATGATTTAACACTCCTCTGTGAAAGGTTTCTTTTACATTTCAGATGCTCAGAGTCCTCCTCAGGTCCTCCTCAGTTGACCCTTTGCCTTAAAACAAGCGATGAGCCTTAATACTATGATTAGTATTCCAGGAAGTAATGAATGACACTGAGATGTAAATGGACAAGAAATGCACCTTCTATTTTGTAAAATAATTATCCAGCCTAATCATTATCTCCTGGACTCTTTTGATTGATTGAGAAAGGGCAAATAGAAGCTGAGAATTGTCTTTCAGATCTAAATTCAAGTTGCAGAGACCAAAAACAAGGTCTCTCTTTCAGTGGAAATGGCAAAAAGCCATTCTATTTTGATGTGGTTGAGGCTAGTTTACATGCATTTGTTTTCACTTTCTGCTTTTGTTCACTGGCAACTAATTACAACTCAGTGAGGGCCAAGGGAGAGCTCCTCTACTTCTAAGTTATAATTTGAAGGGTCAGTATGTATTGCAAATCCAAAGGGAGACTTTTCTCCCCCTACAGCACTGCCCTAGCATTACAGTATGAAGAACTTCAAGGGTGGAAAGAGGCTTGTTTTTTTATCTTTTTATTCTCAGTTAACTATAGGTTTTTCATACCTTAATATTTCGGCTGCTGGAAAAATGCAAAACAGCAGTGTTAAAATGTTGTTTTACTGGACCCAGATTAAGCTGGTTCAAACTACTTTTCCTTTATCATTCTCACCTGGAGATACTTGGTTTGTTTCATTTTTTATTTCCATAAAAAACTAGAACTAGAGTTTTCAGGAAATAAGAAATTAATATAATCATGGAAGTAATACAGTGTCCTTGGATAAGGTCTTCACTATGTCCAGAATAGGTTTTCTTTGGTAATAGGTAAGACTGATAGGGAAGTTATTGTATCTCTCCTTACTCATTATTTAGTGGTTCCCTCTTTTTTACCTGTTGCATGAGAGGTAAACCCAAATAATTCCCAGAATAACAAACTGTGTGCTATTTATATGTATGCATTATAAAGTTACTTTCTGTTTTCTGATAGTATACTGGAGGATCTTGTGCCTGGGACATGAAGAAACAGGGTATAAAGTACAAAAAATATACAAGTAACCCACTTGATGTATTCATGGACTTGTCAAACTCTAAGACTTTTTTTTATTACTTTGAAGCTGGAAACCATCATTCTTAGCAAACTAACACAAGAACAGAAAACCAAACACCACATGTTCTCACTCATAAGTGGGAGTTGAACAATAAGAACACATGGACACAGGGAGGGGAACATCATACACAGGGGCCTGTCAGGGGGAGGGGGGCTAGGGGAGGGGATAGCATTAGGAGAAATACCTAATGTAGATGATGAATTGATGGGTGCAGCAAACCACCATGGCACGTGTATACCTATGTAACAAACCTGCACGTTCTGTACAGAACTTAAAGCATATTCATATTCCAGAACTTAAAGCATAATTTAAAAAAAGAAAGGCAGAGAAGAAAAACAGAAATACTGCAAATATTTCATTGGAATTATCAAGGAGAAGCACAGAAAAAAATAGGTTGCCATCCCATAAGAGGTTTGCAGCAATGGCATTGTTCAGGTAGCCTGGATTCGGAGAACACAAAGACAAAGAGAGAATGACTCAAGGGGAGGTTGAGGAGACAGTCATGGACCCTTGACATTTTATGTGGTTCCAGAAAACACCATGGTAGTGACCAAAGACAGAGTGGTTAAACTCAGTGCTTGCTCTTAAATCGCTGCTTGTTGAAAACTTCTCACCCCATTTCAGATACCATCTTCTACAACGGCCTGTTCCATAATCTCCAGTTGGGATCATTCAAGCCCTCCTTCACAACTCCATATTTTCATTGTACTTTCTCAACTTACATTATGATTTTACGATGCTTCTATCCTTGTATCTTGTGGTGCAGGCATTATATCATATCATAACCCACATCTACTGCGCATCAATTATATGCTAAATCAAGCTTGTCCAACCCGCAGCCCATGGGCCACATGTAGCCCAGCACAGCTCTGAATGTGGCCCAATACAAATTCATAAACTTTCTTAAAACATTATGAGATTTTTTTGCATTTCTTTTTTAATTCATCAGCTATCGTTAGTGTTCGTGTATTTTATGTGTGGCCTGAGAAAATTCTTCTTCCAATGTGGCCCAGGGAAGCCAAAAGATTGGGCACTGCTGTGCTAGATAATGCAACCGAAACCAGGGATAGGATGATGAACAAGATTGAGATGGTCTGTGCTCTTGGGAAGTTTCTAATCTGTTGGGGAAAGCAGACAGAAGTAAGCAAACAAATAATTACCAACTAATTGAAGCTGATGTAACATGCAGTGTTCTAACAGATACAAATAGCTATTCATAAAATATACATAAATATAATTTACCTACTTATATGTTTATTTGTAAACACAATTAACAAACCAATTTTTAGGCACAGTATTTAATAAGACCAGTGGTCATACCCTCAAGGTCTACCTGGTGACTTAATCCCAGCCCGATTGAAGCGGACGCCATTTCTCAGTTGTGCTATACTTCCCCATGGGTTTCTTGTTTCTCAACTTGCATTCAGCTGTGAGCAGCTCTCATAATGGAAGAGGGGACTTCAGTGCGGGTTGCATGAAACCTCTCCATCAGAATAGCAATTGGTGTATTATTTGATGGGTTTAACTCTTGCCCCCAATATCTTGCAGTGCTCCTGGCTGTAATTCATATTTCCTATGTCTTGCTTGTTCAGGTTGATTTCACCCCGTTCATTATTCGAATCCAGCACTTTCACTTCATTATTCCAACAGTGTTTCCCTCCCCTTCTCATTTCCAATTGTTTTTCTTTTCTTTTCTTTTTCCAATATTCCCCATCCATTTTCATATAGGAATTTCATTTTCATCTCAGAATCTATTTGAACTCTACTCTAACGTTTCATTAGCGTTTCATCTCTGGTTTTTCTGAGTTCTCTTACATGATTCAGACATTTTAAAAACTTTTAAAACTCTAAGTTAATGAGTGCTTGCAATGCATACAATTCTTCAATTAAGAAAATTAACTCTCATAAATGCATATGATATAGTAATGCATTGCATTAGATACAAAATAAATACTTTTTCAATGTTACCTGAAGTTTAATTTAAAAATACGAAATAGATAAATGTTCTTAAATTCCTATCACTTATGTAAATAGTCACTACCCTTTTGCTCATCTCTGAGTTAATGTTAACACTTAGAAATTACCATAACTGGTGTCTCCAGTTCATCAGGTGCCACACGTTCACTGGCTGGGCAGTGATTCTCAACTCTGATAGCACATTACAGTCATCCAATTCAAAAAACACTGCCACTTATTCTCCACTCCAGAGAAATAAAAAAATAGTATCTTTGTGTGGTTCTACGGCAATGGTATTTTGTATAAGTTCCCAGGTGATCTTAATATGTAGCCAGGAATAAAAACCACCACCAAAAATAAATAAATAAAAAATAAATAGCACAGCTAAATCTTGGAGAAGCACATAGAAATATTTTGAATATACAGCATTGGACAGGTGTAGTGGTGCATGCCTGTGCTAGCTACTTTGTGTGGCTGAGGCGGGAGGATTGTTTGAGTCCAGGAATTTGAGACCAGACTGGATAAGATGGTAAGACGTTATCTCCATTAAAAAAAAAAAAAAGAAAAGAAAAAAGAAAAAAAAGAAAAGAAAAGAAATACAGCACCTGATAAATTCTAGGAAGAAACCACAACAACAACAATGAGACTGGCTGTTAGATGTATTAATTTTCTGTCTTTTCTGATGTTTTGACTTTGGGAGCCTTGCTGATCCTGAAGAGACTGTGCCTTCCAGGACTCGCCAAATTTTACAGAGAGTAAAGGACTCGCCTGCAAGTATGCCTGTCATGTGCAAAGCAACCAGTCCAAAGCCATTCCCCTCCACTACTTCCTTCATCTGGCTCTTTCACTCCAGGTCACTCTCCATCAGCGAAGTACCCTAAAACCAGGAACAGCATTCATGCTCCAGAGCCCCAAAATTATTCAAGCTAGCTAAACCTAAGCCTGCTCACCCTGCCTGGCCTTGCCTTTCCCATAAAAACCACAATAAAGGTTCTTGCCCACACATTCTCCTGGCTGCCTATGCCACCAACCAACCCTGGTACTTTCCCCTGTAGCCACACATGGCATGCCATGCCTCCTGTTTCTAGGAATCTGTAAATATAAAAAACTTCTTCTTTGATAATAGTCATTTATGTATCTGCATGTCTTACCATAACCTGATTAAAAAGAAATCCCAGGTACTTTTAAAAATAATAGAGGTTTCTCAGAAAAGGTAACAATTACACTGACACTTGAAGATTGTAAGGGAAATAGGAAAAGCTTTGAAAGAGAAGGTACAGGCCAGGGGCAGTGGCTCACGCCTGTAATCCCAACACTTTCGGAGGCCAATGCAGATGGATCACCTGAGATCAGGAGTCTGAGACCAGCCTGGCCAACATGGTGAAAC
>NW_012109919.1:3556360-3660830 GCF_000951045.1 Mandrillus leucophaeus
TTGCAGTGAGCCGAGATTGAAGCACTGTACTCCAGCTTGGTGACAGAGTGAGACTCTGTCTCAAAAAAAAAAAAAAAAGAAAGAAAAAAGAAAGCATTTGCTGATTCCCTTTTCCATACAAAACTCAGAGCTAGATGACACAAGAAAACAAACAAAAATGACTTGGTCTCTCTTTTTAAGTTGTTAAAGGTACTAGAAGAGACAGATAAGCAATTAACTCCAATTTAAGGGAGAGGTGAGGCTAAATTTGTGGATTAGAACTCTGAAGTGCAGCACAGTGACTCACACTTGTAATTCCAACACTTTGGAAGGCCAAGGAGGGCAGATCTCTTGCTGTCAGGAGTTCAAGACCAGCCTGGTCAACATGGCAAAATCCTATCTCTACAAAAAATACAAAAATTAGCCAGGTGTGGCGGTGTGTGCCTGTAGTCCCAGCTACTTGGGAGGTTGAGGTGGGAGACTGGCTTGAGCCCAGGAGGTGGAGGTTGCAATGAGTAAAGATCATGCTACTGCACTCCAGCCCGAGCAACAGAGCAGACCCTGTCTCAAGAAAATAAAAATAGAACTCTGGAGCTTCAAATTTTTATTTGTGAACATTAAAGTTTTAGTAAGCAAAGGTTGCATCTACACAGTCTTATCCTTATGGTTTTGATCTAAAACTGTATCCATTTTTGCCTACTTGATAGGTTAAAGTTCTCTAGTATGAATCTTTTTTTCCTGTATTTCACACAGGTTTCATTTCTTTTTTCTTTTCTTAGTCAATAAAATGTTATTCCTCCATGAAGGTTTATAGTATTTTATCTTCATGGTGGTTTTTCCTGTTTACAGTGGCCTTCTTTCTTCTCTCTCCTCAACCCCTCCCAAGAGTTCTACTTTGATGTTAAAATCATAAACCTGGTGGTTCTTTCCTTTGTATTTGTCAGATGTATTTTGAATCTCCCCACCTCATTTTTTTTCTGTTATCACATTTCATGTTTCTTTATTTTTTTTTAGCTTTTTTTTTTATTATACTTTAAGTTCTAGTACATGTGCACAACGTGCAGGTTTGTTACATATGTATACATGTGCCATGTTGGTGTGCTGCACCCATTAACTCATCATTTAAATTAGGTATATCTCCTAATGTCATGTTTCTTGTATATACCTCAGAGTTGAATTTTATTTTTAGTCTAATCTCTAATCTCAGGCCTGTTTGGTCTAAGAAATTATAACCTATTGACAAGTGGAGTGTCGTAACTGATATGTCTGGTCTTATTTCTATCAAAAGGTGTGGCTTGCCTCTCATTTGGAACACTCTTCGCCTTCACACACCACTGCAGGATCTTGGGGTAAAATTGCAAGCCACTCTTCCATTTTGGGTTTCACTTCCGGAAATGAGGAACGCAACAGATGGGGTGGAATTAGAATCAGGTGAAGGTAATATCCGGAACCAGCCCTTTCTTCTCAGAGAGCTTTTACCACTTCTCAGGTGTTTCCACTCTTCCTTCCTCTGCCCTCTGTTTGTCATGGCTGCCAGTGCCTTCCCTGCCCGCCAGACGGTGCACTCCTTCCTCCTTTCTTCTGCACCGAAGCTCTTACTCTGAACTCGTCTCGAAAAGAAAGTCAGTTCTCACTATAGCTCAACTACTTCAGAGCCCACTTAACCTTCCTAGATATCAGGTTGTTGACTAAATGGAATATTTCGGGTGGTACAGGACAGATATTTTCGGACAAAGCTCCTTTCTGCTGGAAACAGAGAAACCTGCAACCTGAAATCTTAGGGACCCAAAGATTACTCCGCAAACCATGGAAAATCTCATTGTACATCTCAGTCCTCTATTCCTCTCCTTGAAGGGGAACCCACAAATGCTCTCTCCTAAGCATCTGGCCTCTTCTGTTCTTAAATGAGGTTGAAAGAACCCCAGCATTTGCCACCTTCAGGCCTGCATAGGCAGTGAGGCCACAGGCACATTGCAGGGGTCCAGCTCAAGTGTTTCCCCGTTGGCAAATGGGTTCTCTCAGTGATGGAAGCCTCAGCCTCTCCAGCTTGTTCCCTATGGTACTCATCACATAACTATCACTGTGGACTGCAGGCTTTGGGTTTACTCAGATTTGGGTTCAAATCCACGCCTTGCCATTAATAGGCACTAGAACCTTGGGCAATTACTTAAAACTTTAGGTCTCAGTTTTCTTATCTGTGTGGTTAAAATAAGGTATGTGCTCTACGTTGTTGTTTGGAGGTAAAATGGAAGAATCTGGGCAAAGGGCCAAACCTCCTGCCTGGCTCAATGTTGGCTATGACTATAGTTATGACCAAACAACTCAATGGTCCTCAATTTTCTATAGTGACCAGCTGACTATGCCATCTGAACGAACTTCACAGAAAGGATATCTAAGTAAACATTGATTTTAATTTTTAAAAGGAAGCTTATTCAATTAAAAACATTTAAAAGCTCTCGGCATGATATCACATTGCAGAGTACCACAGATTCGAGAGAATCAACTAAAAAACTGCAAAATATGGTTGAGCAGTAGAGATTAATTTCACTATAAAGGCCGTTGTTTAAAAATTTGCTTTTAAAATCAGGTGTAAAAGAGGGAAGGGGAGATATTTCAGCAAGTTTTAAGCAGTTTAAGAAAATGAAAAATAAATCCAGTATTGGTGAGGTTTCAAAAGATTCCGTTAGGACAAGGCAGAGAACATTTAAAATAAAAGGACATTTCCAGGAACTTCAACCTAGAGTAGGATAAATGCACAGAGAATTGCTGAAGCTCCAGGAGAGGCAGGTCTGGCCTAACAGAACAGTCCTACAAAGCACCAATAAAAGGAGAAGCGTGATTCCCATAGGGCATGTCCAGTTGTGAAGTGCAATTAGAAACACCAGCATGACAGATTTTTTTCCCACATAAATGGGTGAGGGAGTAGATCTATTTCTCATTCTGTAGCTCGATTAAAGCTGTTCCTCCAAATCTAAACTTTTCATCAAAACAAACCTACATATTGGATGTCTTAGTCTAATCTCATGTTTAAATCAATAAGCAAACATAAAAGATTTCATGGAGGAAGCTATGTTATTCACTCTCTTGTCATTTGCCACTTAACTGGGGAGGAGGGATGATGGCAGGGAGAAGCGGTTTATGTTTTTGATGCCTGCATTGTTTTGTGCTGATCTTTTTACAATCCCGGTTTTCAAAGTTGTGTCACTCAGAAAGCAACATTCGATCCAATTGGCTCAAACCAAGAGCCTTAGGTAACAATAAAATGACAGTTGTCACTCAAATGCTTTGCAAGTTATAATCAGTACAGAAGTTAAATAATATATCAAAGCACTTTTTGTCTTCTTATGACTATAAAAATGGGAGACAGTGACTACCTCAGTATTCATAATACTGCATGTATGATAAGTCTGAATGGGTCATCAAACTGTGTCCAGCCACACATCCCCCCAACTTTAATATTTTTCTAAGTTTTAATTCTAGAGTCGTGTGTGGATGCTTTGTAACTGGTGCCGGGTTTTTGTTTTTTTGTTTTTTGTTTTTTTCTTCCCCAACATTTTCTTGCCAAGTATATCATTACGAGATTCTGCAGTAACAAGCATTCTTCTGTTCAAATTTATATCAATTAGTTGAGGACAGTAATTCAATTGGACGACCCACTGGATTTTGAAAGACTTGCGACCATGTCAAAGTGACGACCTTTTTCTTTCTCTCTCAGCCAAAAGCAATTTTTTAACAAGGAGCCCTGGAAAGAAATGCTGGTTTAATAATTAGTTATTGATCATGGCCAATGCCATGGTGAATACCACTGGATTAGTCAGAGACCAGTAAATCGGAGCATGAGTATTTCCCTTGTCAAGATTGTGAGAGAGCGGGGAAAAAAAAAAAGCAAAGAACTGACAGAATAAGATATCAAAAACAGCTTAATTAGGTACATTTTCATCTTTGATAGGGATTCTTTTCATTTTCAAAAGTAGAAGTAAAATCTTTAACCTGTATTAAGATAAAACAACTTAATAGTATATCTCCACTTAAAAACACTGTAAAAGACCAGCTATGAGTTAAGTAGACTTGGAAAACACTAAAATTGCTTTGAAACAACACCATGCAAAGTTATTTTGATAAATTAACCCTGCTTTGGCCAGCATTTTTGCCTCCCTAAGATACCATTAACCCCCATGCCCTGAAATGCCCATTAGAAACAATTTGGATACATGCAGAAAAAGACTATAACAATTATAGACAGTAGCTTTAAAAGTATAATTGACTTTTCTGAGCGCTAATTTAGGCATCACTTTAGGGCTGCATAAAAATCTCCACATATGAGCCACTTAATGGAAGGAGAAACTTAAAAGATGATTTTATTGTACTTTCAGGGGAAAAATGTTTCCATTAGTTGTGCAATTTCTTCCTAGAATAGAAAAAAAAAGATATTGAAAATGCAAAGTGACAACTAAGTCAACTTCTATCTAGTTTGAAGGTGGTCATGCCCAATCCTTACTCTGACAAACAAAAATGGAAGTCCCTCTATGCTCCATATTTAATGGGGGGGGGGTTTCAATATGGTTGAAATCAATCATATTCATGACAAAGTAGCTAGATTATAGAAGTACTCTTAAACATAATTTTAGAAATGAATATGTGGATAGTGAGCAGATGAATCAGACAACTCAGCTCTAGCTCTACAATTTTATATTTTCAGGGGTCACTTTTCCCCAGAAAAAAAAAATGCACTAATTTTATGTCTGATTTCAAGTGGTTCTGATGGTTCCAGAGAATAGAGTCATCCCCAAATGTTGTGATCATTTTGAGTTTATACCAGAAAAAGATTTCTAGCTTTCAGTTTGCTCTCACAAAATGAAAAGTGATGTTCTAAGACTCCATTCTTTCCCTATTATAAAAGACACTCAAATAACATCTGGACAATAATTTGACTGGGATGTCAAAGAGAAGACCAAATCTCTAAGATTCTTCACAACTCTGATTCAAGAACACAATGCTTATAGTGGTTTTCAGAGATGTGTATAAGAACTGTACATCTCTAGAAGCATGACAATATCCTGGGATTTTCTGTAAGATATAGCAACTACAGTGATCAAGTTTATAACCTTAATTATTTTGAGACAGAATTTTGCTCTCGTCGCCCAGGCTGGAGTACAATGGCATGAGCTCGGCTCACTGCAACCTCCGCCTTCTGGGTTCAAGCAATTCTCCTGCCTCAACCTCCCGAGTAGCTGGGATTATAGGCACACCACCACACCCAGCTAATTTGTGTATTTTTGGTAGAGAGAGGGTTTCACCATGTTGGCCAGGCTGATCTCGAACTCCTGACCTCAGGTGATCCACCCACCTTGGCCTCCCAAAGTGCTGGGATTACAGGCGTGAGCCACCATATCCAGCCTTACCTTAATTTTTCATGTCAGCCTGACCTTAGAGGTTAAAAAGAAATTGTTGGTCATTGAGTGGCTGTAGTATATTGCTATTCATATTAATTATATGCTTTTCAAGAGTACCAACTCTCGCTTTATATGCATGTTAAAAGATAAAAACAAAAAACCAGCAGCCACAAGTGAAGAGCCCTGGGCTTCCAAAAACGTGGGAGTTCTAGTTTTGGTTTGACCTTTAATGAACTGGTTTAGGTTGGACATGTCACTTCAACTCCCCCATCTATAAAATGAGTAAGATGTCTACACCCTCACTATTCATTGTGGACTCTGAGAGCCAGCAGCTCAGCATTACCTGGGAGCTTGTTAAAAATGCGGGACCTTGGCCAGATGTGGTGGCTCATGCCTATAATCCTAGCACTTCGGGAGGCTGAGGCGGGCGGATCACCCGACATCAGGGGTTTCAGACCAGCCTGGCCAACATAGTGAAAACCCATCTCTACTAAAAATACAAAAATTAGCCAGGCGAGGTTGCGCGTGCCTGTAATCCTAGCTAGTCGGGAGGCTGAGGCAGGAGAATTGCTTGAACCCAGGAGGCGGAGGTTGCAATGAGCCGAGATTGTGCCATTGCATGATCTGGTGTGACAGAATGAGACTCTGTCTCAAAAAAAAAAAAAAAAAAAAAAAAAAGGGCAGGATCTCTAGCCCCTCCCTATACCTATTAAATCAGAATCCACAATTTAACAAGACATCCAGGAGATCTGAAGCTCTGAAAGCTGGTTTAAAAGACCTTTAAGATCACTTCTTATCTTGTTATGGGGGGAAAGGGAGAAGGAAACTCCTTGAGTTCAAAAGACAGCCCAACATCTCTGCATCTCTGTGTGTGTCTCTGTGTGTGTTTCTGTGTGTGTGTGTGTGTGTGTGTGTGCGCATGCAGGTCCGTGTGTTTATTCGCTTTCACATTTCACCTTTTTACCACGTGGATGCCTGTGCAGTTCCCTGAGCCTGTAAGACATATTTGTCGAGTTAGCTACGGCTTCATGTTTAGCTAAACAAATGTGCTGTCAGATGCCCTGAGATTGAGCAAAACGGGATGTGGACCCCAGTTTTGCTGTGTGGTTGGTCTGACTTAGATGTTTTTCATTGAGGTCACGGCACAAAGAATTAAAACCTCTTTACCTCAAGAGCTCATCTAAACTCACATCCAAATTAAGAAGGTACAAGAAATAAATAATCTCATCTGTCTTTTTTTGCCAGCATCACCTGATCTGTCAAGTCTGTCTTTAGTATCCCTACGCCAAGCTGACAGCTCCCCGTCGTCCGCCCCCGCAATATCTGGATCGGTGGGGACAGACGCCCCACCTCTGAGAAGATTCACTTACAGTAACTGCTGAGGTGCAAGTAGAGAATGAACAATAGAAGGCTGTCAAGCCCGACAGCCAGCCCGGGATGTATGAGCGTCGAACTGACAGCAAGGGCCTCAGAGGGTAAACTGCTTTGCTGGAACTAATTAAACAGATGAAATTATTACATGAATATGCAGATGTTGTTTACATTTTACCATATGGTATTATTTCAGGTAATAACTCGCAGGAGAATCCCTTCCCCTCATCAAGAGGAAATGGGTTGAAAAGAAGGCCCCACGTGTCACCTTTTGGTTGCTAGGCAGACACTGATAACTCAGGTTTCCTTTCCGAGTCATGGGGAGTATTCAGTTGGATTCCCGTGGCACAAGCAAGATGAAACTGCGGCCCCTCTCTGAAAGTAAAGGGGTGGGAGACAGGGCTGCCTTAGCTGAGTTGAAACGGCGACTCCAGCTGCTGTAAAATTCACCCGAAGGATGAAGTGCATCCAACGATAGACATGGTGTCATTCTGCAAGTCGCAGGAAGAGCCAGCTAACTCACTTGATGCCTCTGTAGCTGGCATTTCCTCTAAGACTTGGCACTCCAAGACTCCAAGACTTAGGTGACTATAGAGCAAGGCAACTGATTTCTAAAATGCCAAGTCAGAACCATACCATCCAAATGAGTGTCACCCTCTCCAAAGGTGCCACCTTCAGAGGGAGGCAATGCACTGAAGCCAAGGAGCCCTGGCAGTCAATGAGAATGTGTGTGAGAAAGCAGGGTCAGCACACCCAGGCAGGACTGGTCATTGTCCCAGGGATGTCCCCTTCCTGATCTTTCCTCCCATGCCTCCGTTAGTGCACTCACATCAAGCCATTCAGCCAATCCAACTTGAGATTCTCTTATCCCTCATCCCTCACGTCCAACCAAGCATGAAGGTTTTCCCTCCAAAATGGTCCTCACATGATTTTCTGCTGCCCCATCCCCAGTATGCCCTGCCACAGCCTTCAGTATTTTTAACTGAACTCCTGTAGCAGCCTAACTACTATTCTCCTTTTCTGACTCTCTGCCGTCTTCAATCCAGTTAGAATTATGTCTAAAATTCATATCTTATTAGGCGTCTGCCTCCCTTAAGAGCAGTCAATGACATATCACTACTTCCAGGCCCAAGCCAACTCACAGAACTCCTTTACAAGGTGTGATCCTGCAACTCATTCCCAACTTCTTCATGTTTCCTGTGCTGTTCTTGGTACTTGGACCATTTCCCCTCTTCCTCCACCTCCTTCTCTTACTGGCTTACAGCTAACCATGCTTTTATGTTTGTGTTGAAATTTGTTGTAATGATTGCTATTATTATAAAAAAATGTTAACTGTCAAATCTGGCCCTGTCAAAATTCTGCATTATTTACTCTTTTGGGATAATCAGACCAAAGAGCCTTCTCTGAATGTATCCACCTTTATCCATCCCCACATTAAACACATGCAAACATAGATACAGACATATAAAGGTTTTTTTCCAAACCTGAGATCCTGTTGTTCATGCTGCTCTGAAACTAGCTCTTGTCACTTTACAATGTCATGGGCATTACCTACATCAAAAGATAAAAATAGATCACATTCTTTTTAATGCTTCAAAATACTCCATGCTACACGTGCATCGTTATTCACTAAAATATCTTGCTATTATTAAATATTCAAGGGTTCTTTTTCTTTTTCTTTCCTTTTTTAATTAACTTTCTTTGTAGATGAAAATAATGTTTCTACAAATTTTCTTTTAAGTTCTTATTTATTGATGCCTTTTTTTCTGGAAGGATTGATTCCCCAGAGTGACACTTCTATGTCTAAAGGCACATGAGCTTTTAAATTTAGTAGATATTTCCAGATAGTTTTCCAAAAAGGTTGTAATAATCTATATTCCCATCAGCAATACATGGGAGTTCCTATTTGCCCACATCCTTGATAATGTTATATTTTACAGCTTTTTGTGTTATTTTTGTTCCTGTTTTCCTTTTGCCAGTAAGACATTATACTTTATTTTCATGTCTAGTCCTTCACTCTTAGGGAAGTTCTGTGTCATTTACTGAGTTTGTTCTCTGTCTTCAAGCTCATTTCCTATTTTTCTATTGTGTTGTTTGTCTCCCTTATAAATTTGTAGGATTTTTAAAGCTAATTCTTTGTCTTGTGTGTGACAAAAATATCTGCTCAACATATGCCTGTTTTCCTTGATGTCTTTTGGGTTTCCCAAGTCTCTTGAAGAGGACTCTTGCTACCCTACTGTTATCCAAATATTCATCAAATGTTTAATTCATGTATTTTTCATACTCCTTTTTTCTTTGGAAAATTTTCTTAGCTAGTTCCAATATATATTCTTCCATGTGAACTTCGAAATCTTTCTGCCTCATTCCTTACCCATCCTCCCAAAACACCAATTAGAATTTGAATTAGAATTATATAAAACTTATTAACTTGAGAAAGTTTGATACTATATAGTAAAAATAATACCATTTTTCGAATTTGTGTCTATTTTTGATCTTCAATAGGATTTTGAGGTTTTCTTCACTTAAATTCTGTGATTTCTTATTCAATTTTTGTCTACAAATTTTGCTTTTTATTGTATTATTGTGAGTACATTTTTCGTTTCGTCTTTCAGCTAGTTATTACTGTAATTGAGAAGCTATGAATATTCATCTTGTCTTATTAATTTTAATTCATATTATTTTATTAATGCTACTAAATTTTAGTGGTTTTTTTAGGTTTACCAAGTAAGCAATCATATCTTCTGCCAATAAAAATAAATTTATCTCTTCTTTTTCAATAATTATTTCAACTTATTTTGTTTTCTTGCTTTATTGCAACCTCCAAGAAATGTTAAATAATAGAGGATATCTATGCAATGCATTTGAATTTAAAATGATTTCAGTATTTCAACATACAATGCTTATTGTTTTGACAAATATATTTTTATCATATTTAATTAGATTATACAAGAAATATTTTATTAGTAGTAGTTGCTGAATTTTGGAAATTGTCTTTTTGGCATCTATTGATTAAATAAATTATATTTGTTGATATAATTAATTGTGTTGGTAAAAGTCCAAATGTTGAACCTTTCTTGAATTTCTATTAGTCATGCTTTGTTATTCTTATAATATACTGCCAAATTCAATTTGTTAATACACTTTTTTTATTTTTACAAGCAAAATTTCACTGTCTTATCATGTTTTGAAATTGAAGTGCTGCTAGCTCCTTAACCTAAATTGAGAAACTTTGGTTTGGATCGGTACAAAGCGTTGCTCCTCAAAATGCAATTTTCAGGTCAGTAGCACTCACTAAAACTGCACATTAGCATGTTTCCCCAGCCCTACTAAATTAAAACCTCTATAGAGTTAAACAAGATCCTCCAGCGATTTGTATATACATTAAAAATTTTAGAGCACTGGTATAAATAACACAGTGATTATTCACTTTTTTCAAGTTATGTCACGCTAAGCTAAAAATCCATTTGGCTGTGTCACCTATTGAAAACTGGTAACTAGGTGATGGGTTGACAGGCACAGCAAACCACCATGGCACACATTTACCTGTGTAACAAATCTGCATGTCCTGCGTAAGTATCCCTGAAATTAAAATAAAAGTAAATTAAATTAAAAAAAGAAAACTGGTAGATTGTCTTCCCAAATTTTTATGATAAATCTATTCAATCACTTTTCTACCTCTTCTTGAATCAAATTCGAATGTTGTATTTTGGTGGGTAATGTCAGGTTCCTCCAACTTTTCCCTACAAATACTTCATATCTCAGTGCAGACACACTCATCACAGTGGACAGGATCCCCTCCCAACATCTGCAGTCCTGCCTCCGGCCCCTTGCTCCCTACTCTGTTCACACTCTCTTCTTTGTCTGCCATCATACTTAGCATGTTTTATTATAATGTCTTATTTAACTGCCTTTCTCCTCTGGTAGACTATCAAATCCAAGAGGGAAAAGAACCTGTCATTCTTGTTCATTTTTGTAGGGCTGGCACCAAGCACAATCTCTGACACATAATAGGCATTCCAGAAATATGCTGTGTGACAACTGGATGGATAGGTAGATGGGTAAGTAATATTTTTAAATGCAGTAACCAATATATAATTATCTTTATATCCTTTGCACATTTCATAGAGCCTAGCATCCTACACCCTTCCTGACACATAGAGGACATTCAAATTGCTTGTAAAATATAAAGTGTTTTGTAAACTGTAAAACGATGAAATGATGGTACTGCAGATATGACAATAAACAAAAAAGACATTGTCTCCAGTTAAACCTACTCACTCACACTCTAGTAACTTAACTTTGTTTTCATTTTAATTTGCTTAGTTATATAGTTTGGAGAATTTTGGAACTCCTCTTGTGTTTTCAACTTTCATACTCACTTGTGAAAATCAGCTAGGTCAGGAAATCATCACATAAAAGTGTTGGTTTTCTCTTCAGAATCAGACAAAATAATTTAGTGCTAGAGGAAAAACGTAGATGTTCAAGCTTGACAAAACAATTTCAAGTAAAAAAATCAAATGTAAATATGAAATAACAAAGCCAACTTACTTCTGGCACACACACAAAAATCGAAGTCAGTGCTGAAAGAGTAATTCTCTGAAATGTGTTGAACACGAAGCAAGTGTACAACCCCTGGAGTAGCATGCATTGAAGGTCACCCTGAGGCACGGGGGAATTCTAGTTTCTTTATTTAAACATTATCTCTTTTTTTTTTCTTGGCATTTCCCAGTTCGTGTACAGATTGTTTCCAAATGGTGGTTTTAAAATCATTGCTTATAATTCACATTATTGCTCCAATGAGGGATGTGTTGGGATCTCAAGACAAACCATAGGGAGTTATTGAGTGAACAGTGATGAAATCATGAAGCTTGGAGGGCTGGTCATGTAGGAATCTTTCTTTTGGTTATATGGGTCCCCTGGAGGAATATTGAAGTAGACACCTGTGTCAGTCAAGGTTCTCCAGAGAAACGGAGCCAACAGGATATACATAGGTGTGTATATTTATTAATTTATGTAAGGAATTGGCTAATGTGATTCTGAGGGCTGGCAAATGTAATATCCATAAGGCAGGTCAGTAAAAAGTCTCCGGCTAGTTGATGTTGCAGTTCTGATTCTGCAATTTGTAGGACAGACCAGCAAGCTGGAGACTCGGATAGGATTTATATGTTGCAACCTAGAGTCAGAATTGCTTCTTCTCTGGGAAACCTCAGGCCTTGCTCTTAGACCTTGAACCTGTTAGATGATGGCCACCCACATTATCAAGGGCAATCTCCTGTACTTAAAGTCAACAGATTGTAGATGTTAATCACATCTAAAAACTACCTTCACACCAATATCTGGACTAGTATTTGACCAGACAAATGGACCACAGCATAGTCAAGTTAACATAAAAAATTAACCCATCACCATAACCCTCTACGGATACTTGTCCCCATCCCACACATCCCACCATGGCTTCAGACTGCTCTAAGACTTCCTCATGCTCTCCCTATTCAAGCCTTTCTCAAATTTCTTTTAGCCCTTACCATCCCCCTCCCAAAATAATCATTCTTTCAAAATTCAAAAGTTTTTTTTTTATAAAAAGCAATCTGGTCAGGCTAATTTGCAGTGATATGCAAGTGGTAGCTAGAATTTCAGAAATCAAAGTAAAAACTTGGTGCGTTTTTGGAGTAGAGGAGAAGCAATTTATAGTGGTCATTTGTACTAAACTAGGGAATCATAAAACACATTACATGAGGATCTGGCAGGTAACAGAAGTGATTAAAGTGGGGTTAGTCTAGAATCATTGGTCTGGTATTGAGAAGGACAGCAAATTGGACAAGGCCCGATTCAACTCATCTCTCTCCAGTCTTTGCCACAGGGGAAGAGTCCAACATGGCTACAATTTTCACTTTTTCAAGAAAATCTAGAAATCCACATTTGTAGGAGGCATTTCCCAATCATGAAAACACCCCATGGGCTGCCAGTTCAAGACTGTATACCTTATTTTTTGTTTGCCATCTCATTGTTTCCTGTGATTCTGAGTTCTCTCATAATCTGAAAGTTCAGTTTCCAAGTGTAACTCATCTGCAGGGAAGAAAAAGAGAGGAGGAAGACAGAAAGACTATACCTATGGCTCATTTGTTAAAAGCCAGGTGCTTCAAAGTTAGGGATTTTTTTGGTAAAGTCCTTCACTGTACACAAGGGCCTGGTAGACCTTGGTCATGCCTGTGGGGTTTGTTAATCAGGCACTTCTTCTCATAAGTTTTCACTCATTTTGAAAAGCCTAACTCCTCCTAGAAACCTGCAGTTCATTGGACAACAAAATTAAGGATCAATGATAACAGCACGTCTTCTGGACCTTGACACAAGGGATACTACACCTGAGATACTCAGAGAATAATCACATGATCCTAATCTGACTAGTTTCAGAAAGGAAGACAGAATGAGAAGCCATTGCCATCTTATTATTTGTCTACTTCTACAGGCAGAGATGTTTCTCCGCCTCTTTATTTAAGTTTATTAAGGAAAATACAAAGACTACTCAAGATGGAAAGGGTCCTTGCAACTCTCATGGGAGTGGATTTCTCCTGATTCACTTCTCTGTCCCCTTTGTTTTGACATCTCTCCATGGTCTCTGAGCTACTTAAAGTGATGCTTCTCTCTCTTCGGTCTGCATAAGATTCACCTGGGAGTGCTTAAGGATGCAGCTTTGCAGACCACACTCCAGAGACCCTGAGCCAATATACTTAAGGAATCTGCAGTTTAAAAGTGCACCAGATAAGGCGAACCAAGGATCCAACCTAAAGAACACTGCCCTAGGGAAAGGAAAATGGAATATGATGGGAAAAGACTAAGGGGGAATCCCTTCTAAAGTGGAGACTCTACTTCAATAGTAATAAGTGATGCTTGGCAGTTTATCTAGGAGTTACAAGGAAACCATGTGTGCAAAACTCAATGCTTTTGCTTAAATGAATCTAGTTGTCTTCTGTTAATTGGGAGACAAAGAAAAGACTTCCATGACAATTGGATTCCATGCCTTCAGTGGAACTCTGAACACCAAAAGATTGTAATGGAGAAATTTGCCCTGCCATAGCCAATTATCCAGAGTCTGTCTGCTTAGTGGTCAAGCAGAGAAGTTCACATACTGTTACTTATCTCTCCCCACACACCTAAGTTCATTCTCCAGAGAATCGAAGAAGACTCACCAGGCCTCTGAATAAAAAGAGTGATGCAGTATTTAAGTGGGATTTGAATTGAATTCCAAGTCTTCATAGATAAATGATTAAAAACATACTGTTCTCTATTTGCTACCTGAGATAAACAACTGCAGACACACCTACCCAGAAGCTCAGCTGCTATGGGGCATCCAGGAAAACACGGTGTCTGTTTCTGAGGTGTTTGTGTGTACCTGACAGTCGAATACTCTGTTCTCTGTAATGCCTCTAGGTAAACTGTTTATAATCTTAGAAACCCATTAGCATGCTCGCTGCAAATGATCATGTCTCAGTGGCATATCTGAAAGGCTATGGAACTAAAGGCCCTAGAGTCCTGCTACAATGAAAAACTTGGCTTATTCATGGAAAGAAAAGCATTTGAGGCAACTAAGATTAGCAACTTACTGTGTCTGGAATGCAATGTTTTTATCATGCTCTTCTGAAAGTCATATATACATGGTGTGCTTAATGCAATAATTTATTAAATAGTGAGCCATTTTCCATTCTTTGTCTGCAGTGACTGATAAAATTTGCCACTTTAAATCATGAAATTAGAAAAGAAGAGGAATGAGACCTGCTTTAGCTTTCTGATTTTTAAAAAGTTTTCATGCAGACAGCCTCAATCTAACACACGCTGAAATAATGTGTAATGCTTTTTTAAAAAATAACATTTAGACTGGACGTGATGGCTTACCCCTGTAATCCCAGCACTTTGGGAAGCCAAGGCGGGTGGATCACCTGAGGTCAGGAATTCAAGACCAGCCTGACTAACATAGTGAAACCCCATCTCCACTAAAAATACAAAAATTAGCCAGGCATGGTGGCGGGTGCCTGTAGTCTCAGCTACTTGGGAGACTGAGGCAGGAGAATTGCTTGAACCCAGGAGGCAGAGGTTGCATGAGCCAAGATCGTGCCACCTCACTCCAGCCTGGTGACAGAGCAAGACTCCATCAATAATAATAATAATAATAATTGTTTCAGTCCCAGCCTAGACCATGAAATCAGAAACCGCAGTGCTGACTAGGTCATTTTAAACTCCCTTATTTGAAGTATTCTAGGGCAGCCCTGGTGGTGAGCCACTGGCAGTTACATACATTCAAACTCATGCTGATGTGTTGCCTTGCAAGTAAGACCACGTTTGAGATGGTCCCCTTTTGGAAGGCACCTTAATAGCTACATATCTGAAACACTTCATATCAAATTCTGTGCCATATCGAAGAGCCAAAGTGAGGGTCCGCTAACAGAGTAGATAGTAAAACAGTAAGTAAGAGGTAATTCTGACCTACAGCCAACAATCGCACTTTTATTTAAGTGATGCACATTCTAGAGATTATTTTGAAACATAAGAATCCACAGGTTTAGTTTGTATCTTTAGAAGGGGGGAAAAAACCCTAAGTGGAGTCTCAGTTAAGTTAAACAAATGTCATATCCTTCTTCTAGCTAAACAATGACTCCGCCACTGCCCCACCCACCTGCCATTATCATAGAATGGAAGAAGCAATGGCATGAGTTATCTGTAACCCATGGGAAGATCATTTAGAAAGTACTCTTCACATGTTTTCTCTATTAGAATCTGCAGCTAGTTGTCTGTATTAATTGCTAAGCAACAGGTGGGAAGTGTAGTTTTATCAAGGGTTAGAGAGCCAAAACAAAAATTGGAACAAAATCAGCCACGCATATTTGCACTACTGTAGTAACCAGGCAAGGTGCTCAACAAACACTAGTTGACAGCTCCTCTCTTCCCAGTGAGCCTTATTTAAGATTTAGAAGGGATGAGGGAGAAAAAAAAAAGCTGTCTAATAAACTGCCCAAGTATACTTGCATGCATCCTGGAGAACTCAGGCTACAAAGAAAATAAATCTACCCTTTCAACTTCAAGTCAAAGTCCATATTCGCTCCCTGGGGAACCTCAATTATAACAGGGGGTCCTTCTTTTTATGTTCTCCCTTAAGGAAAAATTACCACAAGTTTTGTTTGGAAGTTCTCAAAGTCTTTTGTTTAGTGTTCTATTCTAAACAGAGTAAGTTCCACACGATCTGAAAAATCTCCAGATGTTTGCAAAACTAAAAGTAAAAGAAATTGCTGAATCTTGTGTGCCTCTCCAAAACCCAAACTTGACCTTCCAGCAGGTGGGGTCTAGTTTTATCAGAGGTCTGTGGAGGTGATGCACCCAGGCTGCTTGTGCCAAAAGATGCTGTAGTCAAGCGAGGGACCCTGGAGGGAGGCAGAGTCCCATTGCATGAAGGGTGAGCTTCCTCCAGGAGTGACTGCACTAGGCTGCCACAGGAGTTGACCCCTGTTCATGGAGTATAGCATTCTTCTTATGGTTCCTCCATGACCAGGGTTCAGGTCTCAGCCCAGACACCATCTCCCAGAACATGCTCTCCCTGTGTTCGCAGCACATCGCCCTGCCATTCCCTTCATGGCCTTCCCCTCTATCTGCCAATGCCTGGTCTGCCTGTTCACTCATTTATCATTACTGTGCCTTCACAACCATAAGAAGAGTAACTAAAGGAGAGACTGTGTGTGTTCTGCTCACTGCCATATCCTCAGTCCCTAGCACAGTGCCAGCTTTAATGGGTACTCAGTAAATACTAAATTAAGGAAGGAAGGAGTAAACAAAGGTAGTGATCAGTAAGTGAACCTTGAGAAAACACAAGTGTCAGGGGGAAGTACTGGACCAGGCAGACAGTGGGTGTGGTGAGTTTCCCAGGTCGTCTGAAGGGCACTGGTGCAGGGAGAGGCTGCGGAGAGTCTGCACAGGAGCCCAGAGGAAAGGAGGAAGGAGCTGAGAGAGGAGACACCCTGGACCCTCACTAGCCATTCCACAAGCACATATGTAAGACCCAGTTTCTGAGACTCTACTCTAGGACATGCACTATGAACAATAAAAATAAGTATAACGATGCCTTCCAGGTCTGCAGCAGGGAGACCAACACATAGACAGACATTATTTGGGAGATGTTAATAACGGTGAACATTTTTGTCATCATCATCATCATCATCATCATCATCACATCTCACATTTATGGAGCACTAACTATAGAGCAGGCACCACGCCAATTCCTTTACATGGATCAATTTATGTAATCTTCACAAAGTCATACCAAGTTATTACCTTTTTTTGTGCTGATCCAGAAACTGAGGTTAAGCCAACTGTCCAAGGTCACAAAACTAATGAATGGTCATAGGTAGGTAAAAGGTTAAGTGGTTGTAAAGAGAAACAGAGAGAGGAAGATACTGGAATCTAATCAAACTTAAAATTCTAGCTTAAAGAATGAGGCTGATTTCTCTCCTGGCTCCAGCAGGATTTGGGTGGACAGTGACAAAAATTCTCTCCTTGACCAGCTTCTAGCCAGGCCCCTTCAGCCCTCTTTTCTCAACTAGGCCTCAACTTTGGCCTCTGAAGACTTGAATAAACACTAACATGGTTTCTAATAGCTCAAGCCCACATTTCTAGGATGACGCTAGTCCCCCTTCTTAAAGTGCCTGCCTGAGAAAACTCAAATCTGCCAAAAAAATGTACTGTTTGTTCCAGCCAACACCTGATGATAGGGCCCCTCTGTGGAAGGGTAGGGGCCTAACTTCCATAAGTGCCAGTGAGCAAACTCAAATGAGTTTCACATGGATCAATCAGTGCTTCCTGATTTTTGTAATTTTTTATTTCCCTGACTCTACTCATCCCCCTCCATACTCCCTCATTCTCCCCTTAAAATGTCCAGTTACCTTTGTACAAAGCAGAGTTCAGCTCGCACTGGGCTCTTTCCCATTGCAATTGTTATTACTGATTAAACTCTGTTCTTACCACTTTGACTAGTGCCCAGCTTGGTTTATCTTTGACAACAGCTAGCAATCACCACCACAGTGGTAGAGCTAAGACCCATACCTGACTTCCAAGCAGCATGACTGGTAGGGGCAAATTAGTCTATCACTTTGTCAGGAGGAGAGAGGAGGGGTGAGGGCCAGGTCAGAGAATGTACAAAGACTGATACTCAAAATAGGCCAAGCAGGGTGAAAACATATTTGCCAAGCAGATAGAGGGAGATGAGGGTTTACATACTCACAAGTGGTAACAACATGAGCAAATGTAAAAATTGTCAAGCTACAGTTTGTGTATTGAAAGTCAGTGGTCTAGTGGGGACATGGATGGAAGGGGTCAGGGAGGGTGCATACTGGCCCCAAGGTGTGGCAAAACTATGAATGGCCTTGTATTCTATATCATGGAATTTATGGGCAGTCGATAGCCATAAAATATTTTTAGGCCAGGCATGGTGGCTCACGCCTGTAATCCCAGCACTTCAGAAGGCTGAGGCAGGCGGATCACCTGAGGTCAGGAGTTTGAGACGAGCCTGACCAACATGGAGAAACTCCATCTCTACTAAAAATACCAAGAAAATTAGCCAGGCATGGTGGCACATGCCTATAATTCCAGCTACTCGGGAAGGCTGAGTCAGGAGAATTGCTTGAACCTGGGAGGCAGAGGTTGCAGTGAGCTGAGATCACCCCATTGTACTCCAGCCTGGGCGAACAGAGCGAAACTCCGTCTCTAAAAAAGAAAAAAAAAATTAAAAAAAAAAATATATATATATATATAGAGAGAGAGAGAGAGAGGATATAATGGTATCTCTTATAGGATTATCTGAATTTTAGATTATTTCCTTGATATGGTTTGGCTGTGTTCCCACCCAAATCTCATCTTGAACTGTAGTTCCCATAATTCCCACATATTTTGGGAGGGACCCAGTGGAAGATAACTGAATCATGGGGCGGCGGGGGATCTCCCCATACTGTTCGTGTGGTAGTGAATAAGTCTCACGAGATCTGATGGTTTTAGAAGGGGTTTTCCCTTTCACTTGGCTCTCATTCTATCTTGCCTGCTGCCATGTAAGACATGTGTTGCTTCCCTTTTGCTTTCCACCATGATTGTGAGGCCTCCCCAGCCATGTGGAACTATGAGTCCGTTAAGCCTCTTTACTCCATAAATTGCCCAATCCCAGGTATGTCTTGATTAGCAGCATGAGAACAAACTAATACACTCTTTGAAAAAGAAGCTGCAACCCTATGCTGGCCAGCCACCTGCAGCGAGAATCCTACACCACACAGGAAATCCTAAGTCAAATGCAGCCAGGGGCTTTCTAGACCAGGTTCCCTTCCATTCAGGGGATCTGTATTTTTGATTTTTTGCAGGAAGAGTTGGAAAGTGTCTCACCCTAGATGGGAATTTTCTGCAACCAGAAGAGAGGAGGAACATAAAAATGCATGCCACCAAAAATTGTACACTAATTTTGCCAATGGTTGGAAAGTTATGCATACATTTTTGGTGGCAATGTTTCTCTTTGTTCCCATGTAGGCTAATATTGACATTTGTTGGAACTCCCTAAGTACCCAGGTACTGGCAGAGGGGGGTGAACCAGAAGCACAACACAACAACAGAAAAATATCAGCCTAAAAGGAGCATTGGTAGAAATTTAGTAACTAATTATCAAGGAGCTCAAACACAACAACAAGATTAGCACATCATTGTATAAGACACACTTTGTTGTGTAATGGTCCGGTTTACTTCAAAATCATCAGAACTCTGTGGTCTGCATTCGAATTCATATTGTAACATTTTTCACTCTGGAAGGTACACTAAGTTACCATTTGTAAACAAACCTCTTAAAACAGGGGGTCTTCATATTCTTTGGGTCATGGATGCCTTTGAAAATATAATAAAAGGTGAGGTGAACACACATGATTTTGTTGGACTCCTTGGAAACAAGGTCTGTGGTTACTAATGAAGAACAGAACTCCTCAAGATCAAAACCACGTCTTACCTCTAAGACTGGGCTTCCCAGTGGGTGGAAGAGCTGCCAGACAGTGTCTTGGAGCTCCACATAGACTCCAGGCTCCAGAGATGCCACAGCTGAAAGAGAAGTCATGTGAGAGGTCAGCTGTTCTGGGGAGCAAGGAAAAACTGTAAACTGAGGTCCCTGCCAGGGGAACAAGCACAAGGTCACATTTCTTGGAAAATATATTTGGCAAGAAGACAGCAACTCTTCAGTATCTCAAGTCCCTGAAATAACTCAGATAAAATTGGTAGCTATTTCTTTCCTAAATTTACAAAATATTGTTTCAGAAAGGGGTATGTTGGTATTAATTTTATGTTACTGATGAATATGAAATGTAGTTTTCAAGTCACCAATATTTTTGGAGTTCTAATGATCCTCCCCTGTTTTTCTTATGCAAATTGACATTGCAGTTTGCAGATAGGTAATAATCAGATGACTGTCTAAAGATCTCCACAGTTTAAACAAGTTCATTGCCATTCTTGTCTCTCCTTAGATCAGATGTATAATTTTTTTGATTGCTATGCAATCTAGAATTTAAAAGTGTTCCCAGCTTCATGTGAGGCTCCATCTGAGTTTTTTCTTTTCCTTTTTTAAAGTTTTCACATATTTAAGGGGTACAAGTGCAGTTTTGTACTCTTTGGGATATATTGTGTAGTGATGAAGTCGGGGCTCTTATTGTAGTCATCACCCAAATAATGTCTATTATACCCAGTAAGTAATACATTTCTCATCATCCACTCCCCTACCACTTCCCACAGTGTCTGTCATTCCACACTCAATGTCCATGTGTACATTAATTAAGGATATGTTGTATTTGTCTTTCTGTTTCTGGGTTGTTCCATTTAAGATAAGTGGATGGCTTCCAGTTCCATCCCTGTTTTTGCAAAAGGCATGATTTCATTTTTTATGACTGAATAGTACTCCATTGTGTGTGTGTAGCATTCCATTGTGTATGTATATGGTGAGAGGAATACACACACACACACACACACACACACACAAATATCAGGCCAAAAGGAGCATTGGTAGAAATTCAGTTGCTCAGGAAGGGGAACATCACCCACCGGGGCCTATTGTGGGGTGGGGAGAGTGGGGAGGAATAGCATTAGGAGATATACCTAATGTAAATGACAAGTTAATGGGTGCAGCACACCAACATGGCACATGTATACATATGTAACAAACCTGCACGTTGTGCACATGTACCCTAGAACTTAAAGTATAATTTTTAAAAAAAAGAAAAGAAATTCAGTTTCTAATTAAGAAGGAGCTAGACGGAAAAGTGACCTCAAACACATCAAGATTAGCACATCATTATATAAGACACGCTTTGTTATGTTTTTCTCTTTATATATATACACACACACATGCGCGCACATGCGCACTCACACACACACACTAGTATTCCATTATATATAATGGAATTTGCTTTATCCAATCCTCCATTGATGGACAATTCATCAGTTTTAAAGACAGTGGAATGTTTGCCAAATTTCCTGTAACTAGATTCTGTTTTGGTGGTTTCATCCTCTTCATTTTTACAGCCCATTGTTTTCTAGAGTCCCAAATCTGATTCTGAAAGTCACTTAAATTTACCTTCAAGGTATCAAAACTGATCTGTCTCTGACACATCCATCCAAGTTTCATCTAATGCGACAAAGTCAGACACATACAACCTAATCTTGCTGTAGCTTACGTGGTGAGTTCCACCACAGTGGCAGTGAGGAACTTGTGCCAAATCCAGTGGTTGCCACACAGAATCCCATGGTGGAAGCTTGACTTAAGAAGGGAATCCTGTCAGGTTCCCTGGCTTCCCAGCTATCTGTCTTTCTGTTAATGTCCTGACTGGTTTAACATGCATGTAAAGCAGATGCTATATTTGCCTTTATGGTTTCTCTATGAAAAAAAAAAAAAAATCCAGTGAACTTTTTCTTCAGTTCTAAACCAGGTATTTTACAATGCAGGTGCAGAGAGTTCCTCCTAAAAGGGAACAGTATTTTGAATTAACTAGTCAGTCTACTTCTCTAGTGAAACACGAGGTGGCTATTTTCTATATAAACTCATTCCTGTGTAGATCTCAAAAGTATGTCTACCGTAGCTGGGTCATTTTGCTGTGCTGGAGGATACATTTTTCCAGCCTCTGCAGCGGGATAGAATGCTTTTCATCTCAGAATAGTTTCTGTCTCACACACACACACACACACACACACACACACACACACAAATAAATAAATAAAAATTAAAATTAAAATAACATGTTTAATGTTGAGCACCTAAGCACCAAGCACTGATATGTAGGTGTTTACGCTCAGAGGTAGCTTAATGGGAAATTACAGCCTACCCTGAAAGACAACAAACATCATTAAAATAAAGTGATGGAATGAGTGTCACACTTAAAAAGTCAGCTCCCCCAGTATGAGACTTCTCTCCATTGTGCAGAACTGTTGTGGCCTCTCTCCAACAGAGAAATATTCTGAGGCAATTTCTCTAATTGTTTGGGTTGTGTATGTCTAGAATGAGACCAGAATGAGCAATCTGTACATAGGATAAAATATGATATGAGATTGTCTGTGTTCAGACCTTGACTCTTCCACCTTCCGGCTGTGTGACATTGGCCAAGCGATTTCAGTTCTCCGTGACTCAATCTTCACACCTGTGAAATGGGACTAATAGTAGCGCCTTCTTCACAAGGGTGGTTGTAAAGATTAGTATCTCTAAAGGGTTTAGACAAGTGCCTAGTACATGACAAGCGCTATTAAGCATTAGATATTATTTTTCTACAAAATGAGTATTTGTTCAATGAATGAATGAATAAATTGATTTGGTCTTTTCTTGTGATCCAAGTAGGATTAACTATAATAACTCCCATTTTGTAAACAGAAAAAGTGATGGTCCCTCCAGAAAGAGACTTTGCTCCTCCTGGATGGAAATACCTTGCTTAAGGTCATGGAGACAAATTAGAAACAGTCAGGATTGGAAATCTCTGCAGTGCCAGGGCTGAGACCATGGCACTGTGGCTCCCCCACGTCCAAGAATTCTGTTTTCCTACCTCAATTTCACCTTCTCTACTTGTGAATAACCCTGATCAAATTGCTGATCAAGCAATCATTTCTATGATTCAACCAGGAAAATCTGAATTTGATTCATTTCTGAAATCATGAATTTGATTCATTTCTGGAAACATACAGTCATGAATAGATTGCAGTCTCATTGAGTCTCATGCTTGCTTTTCAAGTTTGGCTTTTTAAAATCAGATTAGATTATAGCTTCAAATTAAATGCTTCCTGATTGATTAAGAATAGATTGTTTTCTGCCTGTACTGTGGCTTCAAGGAAATAATGATTGATATGATCCACAATGGAATACATGATTATTAGAACTTTTTAAAATGAGAAACTCCCTACATGAAAAGATAAAAGTACACGTATAGTTATTTCTTTACACGTATATTATTTAGAAACCAAATAAAAACTTGAAAGCTAAGCATGGTGGTTTATTGTTTGACTGTAGTTTCTTATCTATTTAGGAATGAAGGTGTACAACTGTTTGTTTTGGGAAGGTATGTTAAGACGATGTGCCATTCACTTCAAATCTGAGCCAAAAAATAAACTCTGATCACATCCATATCTCCAGGCTGCCCAGAGCAGGGAATGAATTTCAAGAAGTTGTGAAAGTTAAGAATCACCCATGGTGTTTTTCCTTTTAACTTTGCACATCTAGACTAAAATCCTGGAAAATAGTAGGAATTCCAGAAATGTATATTCATGAGTATGTGAATGAAATGCCAACTTCAAGATCAAGGAATTAACCCAGCACTTGACACTGACAACCTTAGCACATGATGTGATTTGATCTTACCTCCAAACATGTTTTAAAATATATTTTACTATCAATTAATTAGTGGAATGCCCTCAGAAAGAAGAAAGGAAACTTATACCTATAAGCTTTCTCTACAGTTATTTCACTGAGGCTTCAAGTATTAATAGAGCATATGAAATAAATTAATTACAGTGTTTCAAGCATAAAGTAAATTCACAAAAGATAGTTTAAAAATTGATAGTATTTTGGCATTTCAAATTTGGGAGCACTCTGGTTATTTCTCTATCTAGGTAAATGAATGAAGAAATCTATACACACACGGGGCCAGCGTTTTGAAAGAGCATTTCTAACGGCATGTGAGATTTTGCACCTGTAATTATTTTGGGGTACAAAATTGGCTACACCAATAATTGCTCCTATAAACAGCTAATTGTAGCTGCTGTTAGCCACTTGTGGGTGTAATTAGCTGCTTGCCCTTAATCTTCATGGAATGCCCAGTTCTCCCTGTAATTAGTCAATTGTAGACACTGTTTCTTTCACAAGAGAGGAAAGACTGTAGGTTATCTCCTTTAAAACATTTTAGAGTAAATCTTTAAATTTGAATATCGATTTAAGGCAAATGTGAACAGAAATAATTCCACCTTATAAAATGAACTGGAAGTAGCTTTACTTTCCTCACCTGTGTCTTAGGGACTACATGCTGAACACTGCTGCAGGGATGCATTTACAACAAAATGAATTATTGCTCTCTATGTATTATTAACTGGTGTAATCATTTTTATTTTTTAAAAATTTTACTTCTACTGGAAATGTATATAAAATGTTCAAAGTATCCCAGGGTAATTACATAACAGAATCCTGTTCTCAAAGGCTTCATCATTTAGAAAGTTTGTTTATACCATGGACTTCTAAACCTTACTAAAATTAGAGGCGGAATTTAGGAAAGTCTGTATTAAACTGTGTTAGCTGCATGGCTTTGGACATGCTGTTTAACTTCTCTAATCTCAGTATTCTCTTCTGTAAAGTGGAAACAATAATCCTTCCACTTCTCCAGGTGGTTGTGAAAATTGTAGGAACAGTTGCTGATCTTAATGTAGCAAGCAAAATTTAGTTATTCAGAGTCATTGTAAAGCATAACATCTTTCTCACTATAATGTTAAAATGTGGCTTTTATATTTGCTCCTCAAATAGGAAGATACCATAAGAAATAACATCTTTTTCTAACCATTTTCTGCTTTCTTGCTTATGAATCTTTGGAATGGTAATCTTTTTAAAAATAGAAAAGCATAAATATTTGAAAGTGGCAAATTTTAGTAGTGTATAATTAATTTTAAGATACTATATTGATATAATGGTTGCATATATGTTACATATTATAACATAATGTATATATAAATATAAATTAGTACTATGTCAGTAGCAACACTCTCTAAAATGTTGCAAGTAATTCTTAGAATTCTAATCCTAAGAGCATCTTATGAGTCCCAATTAAAAGGCAAGATAGTATACGGAGAACTGGCCAGGATATCAGTTGTGGGGCTGCGAATAGAACCCCAGTCCTCATGGTCTTATACCACCAGCATTTTCCCATTATTTAACTGTAGAAGAAAAACTCTAAAGTATTTTACTACTCCTGGGGTAATTTCAAACATAGCTTTAAATGATAATGATTTTGGCATAAATCATTCTCTGTACAAAATACGGTATATATCCTGATTATCATGTGAGCCTTTGTGTGTCTGTGCATGTGTGAGTGTGTGTGTGTGTGTGTCTGTGTGGATATATGAGTGAATAATGTTGTCATAAAATAGACTGGAAGCTTTGGGAGCTTGAAGCAATATCTTTCTTCACTAAACTGCTTTATTACTGCCATTCCCTCCCTCCTGGGCATGCAGTCAGCTGAGACTAGGCCAAATTGGCAGTCATTTTCAGAGAGCCTGGCAGGCCCGTGATCTCTGGGAGTTCCGGGGCTGCATTTCCCTATCAACCAACCCTTCCAAGGGTCAGTAGCCACCCTGACTCCTGGGCTTCAGCTCGCCTGTACTGGGACATGAGTCAGAACAATATGAATTTATATCTTAAAGTCATGCTGTGAAGGCATGCTCTATCCCCTGAGGTATTTTCATAGTGACAGTTCTCCTTTTGACTGCTTTCCTAATCCTCTAACTTCATAGCACATCATGCCAGAATTCTTACGAGTGGCCAGAAGGAAGAAGGCTCTTTGGTGACCAAGGGGTTAACTTGATAATATAGTTTTTCTTTAAAAAACAATAATTTGGGGAGATGTGTTGACTGTTGATAAGCAGACCTGAAATAATAATAGCAGAGGCTGCTTATCACAGGCAGGCAATAGTTCTATGACAATGTTCCAGGTGATGAAAAAAATGGGAACAAAAATTAATAGTGACAGTACTGGGAGAAACAAGCCATAAATTCGATACTAAGTCATAAAATACAGACTAACCCAATAAACACATGCTACTGTTATTACATTAATATTGTTAAAAATATCATAACATTTTAAAAATGGAATAGAGGTGAAAGAACACTTTTTTTAGAGGTAATTTTCACTCGTTGTGGCTTAGAGGCAAAGGAATTTTTTTTTTCTTTTACTAAAAATACTAAAACTCTAACTTGGGTAGCATAGTCAAGAATCTGACTTGGAAACAGAACCAACACAGGATGATCATATTTCTTTTCCAAAGAAGGAATGGAAGATGGAACTACCATTTATTGAGTGTTTTTTTTAAATGGGCAAGGACTTTGTATTTGTAATGTCAATTCATCATACAAATAATATTTGAGGCGGGACTTATTTTTCACATTTTTGAACTAAGAACAGTTAAGTACATTGTCTGAAGCAACACAACTAGTAGGTAGCAGAGTTGAAATACAAATCGAAGGCTGTCTGGATTCCGACTTTATAAATCAGATGTTACAAGGACCAGAACCTTAAGTATAGAAGAAACAAGAAGAGGTGGTCGGCTGTGAACCCCCGGGGAATGTTGGGCCCATCTAATCAGTCCTGCTGGCATGCAGTGACACTTGACTGTTATCACTTCTAGACTGGCTGATTTTTCCAAATAAGCCAAAAATCTAGATTCTCATGTAAAACCTCACTTTTTTAACCATGAGCATAAAGGAATTAGGCTGGGTCCCAGGAATTGCCCAATGGCTGAGTTTTGAGAGATCATCCTCTCAAGTCCTTATTCTTACCGCCACTCCACACTTTTCCCACAAAAACAAAAACAAACAAACAAAAAAAAAACAGGCAAGGTTGTTTTGGAGATCTTTTTGAGGATTTTTTATTAATGCCTGTTTCACTTTAGATATTTATCCATCAAGAAGTACTTTCATTCTAGACTCTCTTAGCATAATATTGTGTCTTTCCCCTCTAGAAATCCCTAATCATGTCACAAATATTAATTGCAGTCCAGTGAGAAGTGCATTGTCATGTAGAAAAGGAGAACACTAGTTACTGAGAAAGTTTCAAATCTGGTCCTCATTATTGGAGTTTTATTGCCTTATGAGAAGCTTGCATCAATTGCTTGACTTGTAAGGTTTAAAAGATCAATAATGAAAAGACGTCCTTCTTAAAAAGCGTAAAGGACTTTAACATTCTTATTTCCAATTGGTGAAATAGATACAATGAAGTCATTTGACTAGACCAAGTGTGTGCAACTCACTAGACGTACACACAAAACTGAGTGTTCTACACTCTTGCCCAGATTTCTGAAAATGAATTTGATGAGGGTGGCCCTCAAATGAATGTGCCAACGCTGGCTAAATAAAAGGCCTTTAGTATCCAGAGCCCCTTATTTGTCCAGCTTGAATATGACCAACATGACATACCAAATTCGGTGTCTGTATAAGTTCCAGATTTTCACACTGGATTTACGAAGAATAATTTGCTAATGTTTTTAATCTCCTGATGGTCAGTCTTGTAAATAACAGAAATGAGTTTGCTGCCAGCTACACATTTTATTTCCATTTCTGGTTGTTTTCTTCCCCCTTTATTTCAGCCCTCTGTGTGTGATAGGCTTTCATTCTCGACAAGACATCAGAACTTGACTTAATAGGCAGCAGGGGTAAAATCGCCAGCTCTTTACATGTAGGGAATCCTGAGGTACATACAAGCCTCTCTCTAAGATGTGATAACGTAATCTAAAGCCAGGCCCAGCCTGTCAGTTCAGGTCTAAAGGGATTTGATTCAGTGTCAGAGCCTTTGGCTCACGAGGTCACTTTCTGTTCTTGCTTTTCTTATAACAAAAGCAGGAAGTGGGGGTGGGCGGTGATTCTGGGGTGAGTGTGTGTGTGTGTGCACGCGCATGCATGTGTGCACGCACACGTGTTTTTTCAAGCCTTGCGAATTCCTCAGCTGTTGTTTGTTGAGCACAGGGCCTTTATTTCGGCCTCCTGAAACATTTTCATTAGACAGAAGCCTCTGAAGTATGCTCCAGACGTGGATAGTGCAACTAAAAATCGTAGGCCTCTCCAGAAGCAGCCTGATTGAAATCAGCACTGTGTCAGGGCCTGTCATATCTCAGAAAAGACATAAAACACACGGAAACATCAATAAGCAACAAGCTTCTGACAGCTCTGAGACATTCCAGCTGACAAGAAGAGAAAGGGGGTGAGGTTAGGGCTCAGGGGGGATATTTAAAATGCCTAACAGCCAGCCGAAGTGTTGGCAGGCTTCAGGGAGGCCGAGAGAAGACAAGATAAAGTCTATCAGGTTATCACCTGGTTCGAGGTGGACTCCTCCTTCCAAGGCCACTGGGATGAAACGATGACACAACTGCTCCCACCCCATCCCACCCCCCTTTATTTTTAAATGTTTCTGAGAATCAAGCTGCATTTATAGTGTTGCCCAGACATTTGTGCACGAAAAGATTTTTTAATGTTAAAAAGAAAAAAAAAAGAGAAATCTGTGAATTAAAGAATTCCGCTTCTAGCTACAATGTACAGAAATCAAAAAGGATTAACAAGGTTTTTTTTTTTCATTTAATTTCCTGTACACCAGAAGCTTTTGTTAAGAGATCAGAGATATTGCTATTTATTGAATTTTTAATATGATCTTTATTAAAAGGCAGCACACATGTTTGGTTTTCCTTCTTTCTCTCTCTCTCTCTTTTTAAACATGCATGGATATAATAATCAAAGGCCAGGAATGAACCATGGTTGTTTGATTTCAGTGCTTTTATAATATGGGTGAAGATTTGGATATAGTACATATTTAAAATTGTTAAAGAAAAACAGACAAATGGCTCTCTACTTTTTAAAATGGTTTTTGGCCTTCAGAAAAAGGATTGGTCACTAGGTGTTAACCCTTCAAGTTAACACCTCCTTCAGCCAGCTAGGAAAATTTCCAGAAAGGTCTTCTAGCCCAGTATGATTCATTACAGGAAGGTAAATGAAAGAAAGAGATAATAATTTAGGTTCTGGTTTTTATTCTCTTCCATAGGTTATGTAGGGCATATATTTTTCCTACGTGCAGACCTCTGGCTGATATTCAAAGAAATCTCTCTTCATTAAAAAAGTTGAGATGCATCCTTGGGGGGGTGGATTCTAGAGTCATAGATCCCAGATTCAAAAGGAGGGGTTGTTAACACACTTATGAACATTAAGGCCGAGTTCCTTCTTTAGGTTCTAGAGGTTATTTCTGGAGAGCCCAACTGTGCATGCACAATTCTGCTTTTTCCATACTCAGATCTTACCTATTTTATGCCAATTATCCCATATTCATTTGCGCTTTCATGTAAAACCAACCAACTTTAAAAAATGGAAAAGATAGACATATAGTAAAAGGTGATGTGGTAGAAAACCAAGTAGTCCACCACCATTTCCTGAATTACCTGGGGCAATTTTCCCCTTATCACTGTTTCAGTTTCTCATCTATGAAATGAGAATAATGATACCAGGAGTTGTTGATAGGGTGAAATGAGATACTGTATATGAAACTGCCTTGTAACCTACACAGTGCTATTCATTTTTGTCATCTTTTTAATAAAAGAAAGAGAAAGAGAAAAAGAGTCCAATAATGAAGGGGAGGAAATTAATAGCATAAAAACTTAGGCTATAGTTAGCAACTGCTATTGCACAAAAATGTATTGCCAAGTCCACCACCCAGTTTGCTATGCTAGAGGAGCACTGAGATTCCCTTCCAATCATCAAAATGCAATGCAGGCAGCAGTTGAAGTGGGAAGCAGGTCCATGTTACTGTGGATGACTAATTATAATAATCCAAGGAATGTGATCTGATTACTGGTGCCTTATGGTTCCCTTGTATTACGTCCTCTGTCGCTTACAACAGTCTTATGAGAAAATAAGTAGTGTTAGTCTCATGTTCACACACACACAAAAACCTACAGAAAGTTTAAGTTGCTCCCCCACCAACCTATTACAGAGTTTTTGTTTTATTAGAGACACATCCTATTCTTTGCAATTTTTCTTACTCTTGTCATTCAAGGAATCCTGGTGGTATTAGAAGCCTGGGAAGAAGCCATGCTTAGGCCTAATGACAGAGGAAGGAAAGAAAACAGAACAGAACAAAGTCAGAGCCAAGAGTTTCCATGTCTGGTAATGAGTGGAGTCTTTAACACCAATGTGGTCCTGGCAGGTGCTGAGGGTCCTTGCTTTCCTGGTTCTTCTAACCTGGAAGGTTCCTCATTTTGTGACTGCACTATAACCAAACTTCAACCTGCATCCCCGAAAGAACAGGGGATTGCAGGGAATGGTGGTCTCTCGTGTTTTGTGCTGTTTCTGTGTTCCTTTTGCAAGCCCTCTTGGTTGGTTAGTTAGGAAATCCAAATTAAAAGCCACCTTGTACCTGTAGAAGTTGGCATTCTGGCCAGTTTGGAAGCTATGCCAACCCTTTGTGAACTGGCTTAGTGAAACTTCCTAGGTTAATAACTGCTCAAGCTTGTGTTTAAAAAAGTGTCTAGAAAGCTTTTCTAGCCACATAAATCTACACTATGGATTCTTACTATCTTATTTAACCAGCTACAGGGAAAATCCCAACATTAAAAGCTCCTTTTAATGTCCTACCAAACACAGTTTGATTGGAAGTTTCTTGAGTCCAGCTCTATGGATGTTTATCGACGAACTTCTATTCCCTGGAACAACATCCAGAAAAAAGCTAAAGGTGAAGTAAAGCATTTTCTGTTTTTGCAGCCCTCTGGCTCCTTTGACACTTAAATGACAACAAAATAAGAAATTTTTAAAGTAAAGGTGTGACTCACTATAAATGTGATGATGTGTGCTTCAGTATTTTTTAATGTTTATTATTCATTCTTTCATTAAAAAACTACTTAATATGGAACACCAAATATCGTGTGTTCTCACTTATAAGTGGGAGCTAAGCTATGAGGATGCGAAGATATAAGAATGATATAATGGACTTTGGGAACTTGGAGGTTAAGGTTGGGAGGGGACTGACGGATAAAAAACTACATATTGGGTACAACATACACTGCCCAGAAATTACCACTAAAGAACTTACCCATGTAACCAAAAACCACCTGTACTTCAAAAACTATTGAAACTAAAATAAAAAAAAAAACCTACTTACAAACCTAATGCTATTTTGCATTCGATAATATTATTATACATTAAACAAAATAAATTTTGATAAAAGTTATTTTCTCATTTTTATAATAATATGTATTTACTGTTGTGTTATTTTATGAAGGATACTATTTTATTAAAGTTATTTGCATTCTGCCAAAAAAACCACTTAGTGAACAACTTCTATATGTTAAGTGCATGCTGGATGTCAACCCTCTTTGGCTCCATGGTATTTTCTGGCATAGAATTTCTATTGAGGTAAACTGTTGGGCTGGTAAGAAACTGATTTGATGCAGGCAGCTTTTCCATAATGATACCTATCTTGATAATTCCCAGCGTTCAGATTTTAGGCTTGTGGGCAAATACTCAGTTTTCTGGGCTCCATTAAGAGATTTATTTTTAGGTTGGAGGAAACGAGGAATTTTTGTAGACATAGAAGTTGTAGGGAGCTTTGTTTTTATTTGTGGTAAAAATATCATGCTGAAAAAAAAAATATAGTGGCCAATACTTATCAAAAGAAAGAGAACTGGTGAGAAAAATAATACAGAAAGAAGCCACATTTCTGTATTATCCAAGCAAGAATTTAAGATACAGAATATATTCAGTGCTTCCTATGATTTTTCATTATCTTACAAAGTTTAATGATAATTGTTTCATATCTTAAATGTTGATTACCACATGTAACACCTTTTTCTTTGAATTTTGACAGATATACAATTGCACATCATCATGCTGAAACAGCATTTTAATGTACAACTAAGCATACTTCATTTAACGGCTAAGGAAATAAAATCTAGAAAATGTACAGATAAACAAGTATTACAAGTCTAATAATTCACTCACAATGGATACTCAAGAGAGAGTGATACAAAATGAACATTATGCACTATCTTGTCTTTATTTACATCTGTCAATTTTGCTGTGCACATGACTGGGACACTTTTTGCTCCTAGGAAATATTTGTTACCTTCTCACTTGGAAGATCAGTGACCTTTGCCCCTTCTGACCATCACCCTTTCCCCACAAAAGGGAACTGAACTCAGAAATTCACCTTTCTAATTAATAGACAGTTGCATGGTTTTAATGATAGTCTTCACATCTCTCTACTTGCCTGGAAGCCTCCAGTGGGCGGAACATAATAGTTATGGTTTCTGTTCCCCCTGTTTTTATTCCACCGGGTGGTGCTTAGTAGAAGCTCCATAACGACTTTCAACAATTGAATACATTTTATCAAACATTTTATATTAAATCATATAAACTTTTAAAAGCATGGGAGTTGGAGTTAAAAGCATATGATGTAGGAGTCAGAGGCTTGGGCTTACAGAACAGACTTACTTTCAAATCCACAAAATATCTAATCCTAGTTGTGAGACCCAGAATTAGGAGACGTGACTTCAATCTCACTAAGCTTGTTTCCTCATCTGCAAATGAAATAATACGGGTCGTTGTGAGGATGAAATTAACTCAGGTAAAGTGCTTAGCATAAAAGTTACTTAGTTACTTACTTAACTCTTATTGTTATCATGATTAAATACCATTTTCTATATTGTTTTAGATAATTGCATTTTAAGGAATGTCCTTGGCTTTGGATAGCTTTGTAAAGCATTATCAAATCCAAGTTCTGGAAATAACATGTCACCCTTTTTTTTCCCTTCCAGATTATACTTAGTAGTCACCTAAGAAAAGAACTAATCAGCTATTTGAGTCACGATATATAGCAATTCATAGAATCCAAGAATCTCTTATTCTAGGAATTAAATATAATATTTATTTTCTGAACTCTTTGCTTTTTAAAACATTCTTATATTTTAGTTGTTAACCGCATTAAAATTTAAATTTTTTGAATCATTACAGTGATGGCTAAAACTACACAACTAAGATTTGTTCTTCTAGTCAGAATATTTATTTGTAGAAATCTGATGATTAACTTCCTGGAAGATATTTGTATAGAAAAAAATTATGTGTTTTATTCCACAAGAAAACAGAACAGCAAATGAAAAGTCTTTAATGGGGTGTTATTTACATGCTCTTTTTTCATCTATTTTTTCAAAACAAATGTCCCTATTATATGAATTAGCATACAATCATCAACGTTAGCATAGGCAGATAAATAAAATGTATCCAAATACCAAAGATGAGTTGGGAGGTCCTTTGGACTTCTTTTTTTTTTTTTTTTTGGAGACGGAGTCTCACTCTGTCACCCAAGCTGGAGTGCAGTGTCGCCATCTCGGCTCACTGCAACCTCCGCCTCCCTGGTTCAAGGGATTCTTCTGCCTCAGACTCTCAAGTAGCAGGGACTACAGGTGCATACCACCACACCCGGCTAATTTTTGTATTTTTAGTAGAGACAGAGTTTCACCATGTTGGACAGGATGGTCTCGATCTCTTGACCTCATGATCTGCCCACCTTGGCCTCCCAAAGTGTTGGGATTACAGGTTTGAGTCACTGTGCCAGCTCTAGACTGCTCTTCTACTATGAAACCTCTCAAAAGGCCCACTCATCTAAACTGCCTCATCCACAATATTCTCAATGACAGGACAGAACAATACCATCCTAGTGCTCACGGAAGCTAATAGTTTGACAGTACTCACATTTCATTGATTTCCTGGATCCTTCTGTTTGGGGAATGAAATGCTACTGACCTAGGTAGGTATTTTCTATCCAGACATATGGCAGACAGCTATTATAGGCAACATCTCAAAAGAGGACTATTCTAAAATACACTCACCTGAAAAGTATAGGTCACCAAGTGTATTTCAACTATAGGGTCTTTACCATACGTGCATTTTTAAATTCCTTCCCCCCTAAAAAACACCTTTTAGCTCTTCTATCTTTTCTGTCAGATGTAAAATGAATATAATAGTAGCATCTATCCTTGAAGGATTTTCGTGAGACTTAAATAAAATAATCCTTGGAAAGTACTTATTCCAGTGCCTCGACCATTGTAAGCATTCTGTAAATATTTTCTATTTTTAAATGTTACTGTTTTATAATGAATCTAAATATCCAATTTCAGAGTAGTAATACATTAGTTTGAATAAATGAATTACAGACAATAACATTGATAGGAATTTTTGTTACTTTAAAAGATTATAAAATTTTGAAATAAAATCAAATCTCCTGTCTAACTAGAATTACAAGGTACACAGTTAATATTGTTTAAAGCCATCTTGGTTTTCCCCTGAACAAAAATCACTTTAATTTTTATATAAATATATGAAATTGTGTGACTATAAACCTAAGTAATTTAAAGAAAGAGTTTGAAAAGGGAGGAAAGGACAGAAAGAAATTATCGATCACTAGAGTAAAGAGATATCAGACTACAAAAGTAATAAAGGTACCAGATTCTCAAAATATATAAATAAATAAATTGTGTGAATTAATATAAATAAATAAATAAATTGTGTAAATAAATAAATTGTGTGAAAATCAGAGACTGAGGAAATGATTGACATCTGGATTACTAACCCATTTTTGTCATAACTTTGGAATGATTATCAGAGGTATAAAACAGGAGAGCAGCTCATAACTTTCTAGAGAAATTAGGACAGTGAAAATGATCTCACATTATTACAATAGATTTGCATATATTTGTGCTGACCCCTTATCAACAGCATTATTTGGGAACAAAGCAAACCACTAGGAATTGAATCTTCAGTCTCTCTCTCTCTTTCTCTCTTTTTCATGAAAGGATACTATAAACAAGAATTTGTGTTCATTCACACAGTATTGAAAGCGAGAGATGGGGAGGAAATGGAATCATCTTGCTTTTTAATATATGTGTTCAAATGGGGAATGTTTATGATTCTACCAAAAGGAGTTCCAACTAAATGATGCAACAGTACTGTGAAAACTTTAACTCAGTTTTCTGACCCTTTCATTAGCTATTATGGTTACTATTTAAATTTATAATTTATTCTCTAAACAAGATCTAGCTAAAAAGTAAGAAAAACAGAACATCCAAGTAAAAGAATTGCATTATGATGGTTAAAAAAGAGCAGAATTAGAATCAAGCCAATACATTCAAAGAGTGGGACATTCTACAGACACTGGTCCATTCTCTTGAACAAGTCACGGTCACGGGAAAGGAGAAGTGCTGAACTGAAAGAGACTCGCAGGCATAGCAGCCAGTTTCAATGTGTGATTCTGCAAAGTACCTTGTAAAAGATATTTAGGTTTAATAATGGAAGCTAAGCACAGCCTGAGTATCGGTATATGGACATTTATTGAAATGGATACATGTAGATCATTGGCTGGAAAAAGCAGATTGCAAGAAGTGTGTGTATAGTATGATCTCATTTTACTGAAAATGTATGCACAGTGAAAGATTCAGCAGATGCATAAACTGATAACTGTAGCATTGTCTGTAATAATAAAAGAATTTTTTAAAAAGAAGTTTACTGATTTTCTGTTTACCTTGCTAAAAGAGCACTGGGAATTGTTTGGTGTGTGTGTATTTTATAACTAAACAGACCCAAATATCAATGGGAAAAATGTTCCATTGAAACAGACGCAACCAAGCTACCATGTAATCATTTTTACACATTGTGTTTAAGAGCCTTTTGTATTTTTCAAAGTCAAGTTCACTGATCACTTCCTTTGACGTTTACCTGACAATCAGTGCTATTTTTATGAGTTAAAGGAAAGCAAACTGATTTTTCCTTTCCTATAGTTATTACAAGATGCACTTAAAACCCCTGATCTGAAACTGTGTCTTGAGATACTGAGTGGGTACTGAACTAATGAAAGCCTCTTTGGAGACACTTGATTCTTAGAATCTCAAGTAGTACTGTGCTGGAATGTTACACTGCGGCCCATAACTTCAACATGCAGTCAATAAATTCTAAGCCTCAGCGAGCAAAGCTCCCTCTGTGTGACTTCACTCATAAAGACAATTACTGTGCTGAAAATGCGTCTGCATTTACAAACAACGCTCAAATGCTCCTGTGCCCCCTTCTGCTTCTGATTAAGAACTATTATTTATAAAAGGTTATCAAATTCTAAGTAAAGTTCATTCTCTTGTTGTTTTTATTATGTCACACATACCATTTTAATTAAAGCACCCTGCATTGTAATGAGTTTACAATTTATTTGCATTCAATTAATGAGCTTTGGAAAATAACCATATTCACATACTCTCCTCTACTCTTTCCCTTTTAAAATGTTACAAAGATAATTATTTGTGAAATGGAGACTCTGAAATCAGGAGTTTCAAAACCATTTGAATCACATTAAAAACACTACCAAGTCTAAGAAGTTATTTTTCTGACAGGGATATACCCGAACCCGGGCCATGGTTTCTGATAAGCTGATGCGATAATTTCTCTTCCTCAACCCATAAAGATTTGTGGGCATTTAACAGTTCCTCATGAAGAGGGGCACAACCTATAGAGAATAAGGATGCCATTGTCATTTGGGGATGGTTCAGCTTGGAAAGCTGAGGTTGTTTAGAAAATTCAAATGTTTCTAATCACCTTGCTCTGATAATTTGGCATTAATCCCACCACACTTTATTTTTCCTTCTTGTTTTAGTGGAAGAAATACTCATACCATATTTCTTGGGTTTTTTATACTGAATAAAGTTAACTGAAGTTTCTTTCATTTTAAAGAGGGTACCTGGAATTTTAAATGCAACCTGACTTTAGCTTTCTCTTGTATAAATTTGGAATATTTCACATTATCTGAGTTACTCTTTTTTAATCTCTCCTGAGAAGTGAAATCATCTCAATGTTTCCTTGCTCATTTCAATTATTTGATGTAGCATTATCTTTTCCCCCCATCATGAACATCCTCTATGGCAATAATCCCCTTCCTCTGCAACAAAAGAATCTGGAGTTTTTCATTAAAGTCCAGTTCAGCAAAATACAGCCATCTGTTTGACTCTGTGTCTTAAATGTCACATTGCTTTGATGAGAGAACAGATGCCCAGTGACAACTGTACAGATATAATTGGTTGGGTACCAAATATCTAACTTCAGGGCCACTTTGTAGGTACATATTTGGACCTTGACCAGTTTTTCTCCTTAATAGATGAAAACAGGGGAGAGTTTGAGTCATGTTAATATCTTTATTAAGTTGTACCACATGTGGTTTGCTCTTTTTGAAGATTAATTCTGGTCTTTGTCTGTCCTCTTTTGTATCTACCATTCAATCCTGGTTGAAGAATGTCTACTCTTCCCTCTCCACCCTGTCCCTTCTGAAGACCCTAACCCTCGAGGCTCCCTCTGTTCTCCCCAAACTGAACGTCTTGGTGTTTGATTTTCCCACTCCTGATTTTACACTTCCTCCACCCTGGCTCTGAGACCTGGACTAACACCTCCCTTTCAAGTCTGCCCATCCCCTTGCTTCAAATACCACCTCTTCACAATGCTCTCTTTATGTGTTTTGTGGCACTGGGGAGTGGTTTTGGGAAGTGGGTAATGAATGTATTCACGTATGTAGTGGAGGGTGAGAAAATAGAATGGATAATTGGATTTTGAACAAACAGACTCATTATCCAAACTCAAGACACCAAAACATGAAATTAAAGTAAGTGGTTTATGTATCATTTAATTCTGTAATCCATTTCAAATTCTACAATGGTAGGGGTCAGATATTTTGTTTCTTTTTTGTTCAATCTCTTTCACCAAGGACTTAACAAGTAACTCTGAATGGAACGCATGACTTTTCGGCAGGAGAACAATGAAAAATGACAGTGTTTTTTAGTTAGATGAAACTTTCAAGAACATCGGAAAAGCCACTAGTTGGTTCATAGGTGGCTAACTGAAAAAGGCCTGGAAACTTTCTCATACTCACTTAAGGTCAAAGGCCCATTTGTACCAGAACTAGAATTGGCATTCCATCCCCTCAGCCCCTGATTCAGTCAGGACCATTGTACTTTACAGAAATAATTGTAAAGTTTAGATTTGTATGATAACTCATTTTGGCATCCATACCTTACCGGCTATTCCAGGGTTAACCACTGAACTTCTGGTCAATATTAAAGCTTTTATTAAGTTATGGAGGAGCCTAAACTGTATGGCTGGTGGGGGAGGAGGAAACCGTATGCAGTATTTTATGTACTCTAGCATGGTATAAATTGATTAGAAAGTCAATAGACAACGTGTAGGCATTTTATAGTATTTGTCTCCACCACATTTCTGTGTGGTGAGGACAGGGCCATGAAATTTGGGGTAAAAAGAATATCTGTGCCATCAACTTAACACATTTGCCTTCAAAATATATTTCACCAATCACGATATGGACAGCTGCTAGATGCAAGGACATTTTTGGGGGCTGCTTAGGAAAATCAGAGTCTGGAAGACAATTTAAGCTACAAAACAACAAGCATTTATCCAGAAGGGAAAGAAGCCAGGGGAAGTCTTCAGAAGGAAATGATCTCTGCTATAAACCTAAGTAACTGAAAGAAAGAGTTTGGAAAGGGAGGAAGGGACAGAAAGAAATTATAGATCACTAGAGTAAAGAGATATCAGACTGCAAAAGTAATAAAGGTACCAGATTCTCAAACCACATTTAGGAGCCCATATCTGTTTTGTGGACATTGTGAAGCCAGTCAGGGCCTACTGAACAGCAACGCTCTGATGAGAGCCACATTTTTCAGAGGACTTGGTTTAGACAGGGGTGAGTCGTAGGGAGACCAAAGGCCAGGAAGCAAGTGACAATGCTTTGGCAGCCTCTGATTGAGAGAGACTCTGCAGAGTCCTATGAAGGAAGCATCCAGATTGCTTCTTATGTTTAACTGGCTCTTGCTAAATCCTGTTCTCTTTTTCTTCTCCCTTCTCCTTGCCTCCTCCATCTGGAAGCCTCGAAGGGTCCCAGCATCATGTACCTGATCAAACCCATTCCTTGCAACCTCACCTCAATCATAAAGCTGAAGGACAAATGGGGAGTTCAGTGTCTGCCTGGACTATATGCCCTACAATGGATCTCAAAGCATGTCTTTATGGAACTTAATAATCCTAGCTGATGTTTATTGAATATTTCTTATATGTCTGACGTGAATGCCTACAACAACCCTACGAGGGAGGTACTATTATCATTCCACTTTATATGCAAAGAAATGAGTAGAGAGAGAGAGGAGAAGGTAATGTGATGAAAGTCACACCGCTTGGAAGAGGCGGGATTGGGACTCAGACCCAGATCATTGAACTTTGGTGCCCGGCCCCGACCACTCAGCTCCTTTGCCTGCCTCTTCTATGTGGCTGTAAGAGGTGGGATTAACCACCATCTGTTATTACATCCTGTCAATAGAAAATCCAATTTCAGGTTTCAAATAACCAGCAATCAAGTATACATTTGAAACAGGTCACACTGAGAAATTTGCAAAACCTATGTGAAGAAATTCACAAAAGTTAATACGAGGCCATAAAAGAAGACTCAAACAAATAAGGAAACATTCTATGCTCCTAGATGGAAATGCTGAGGACTCTGAGAATGGCAATATCCTACCAAATGATTCCAAAATTTAATACAACCCCAAACAAAATGACAACAGGAGTCTTTGGAACTTGAAAAATAAATTATTTATCTCAAAGAAAAATAATGTAAACAAATCGCCAAGAAATTTTAAAAACATACACAAAGGACAGCAAACTGTCCTTTGGAATTGAGATTGCTATGCAAACTGTAAAATATATTATAAAGCCGTAATCATTAAGAGCATGTATTGGTATTGACCTAGAATAGTAAATCACTGAAGGGATATAGAAACACAGAACCAAATATATACATATAGATAGATAGAAAGAAGACATAGATACATATAGGTATAGACATACTGTGTATATTGGAATTTAATATGTAACAATGGAGTGATTTTGAGATAGTGAAGAAATGGAAGAATATCCAGTAAATGTTAAACAAAAAATTGTTCCATTAAGAAAAAAGCAAAAAAGCTATAGCGCTATGTAGAATATTCAAAATAAACTATAGATACATTTAAAAACTAAAGAAAGAAACTTAAATTATCAAAAGAAACTCTTGAAGAACTTTGTTTCATTTTCAAAAACCTTTTTATTTACATACAAAATACCGACGCCAAAACAAGAGAACTCAGTACATTGGGCTTTATCAAATGTGTAACTTGGTATGAAAAACATCATAAATTGAACTAAAAGTTAAATGATAGTCTTGAGGAAATCTTTGTTACTGCAAACAAAGAAGTATTATTTGTAATATAAAAGAACTCCTCTAGGTAATAAGTTGAAGACAATCTACCCAATAGAAAAATTGGTGCCCAGATTAACCAAAACAATCTTAAAAAGATTTTTTTTGACAGTTCCTACTTTCCAACTTCAGAACATATTACAAAGCTACAACAATCAAGACAGTGTAGTAGTGGCAGAAAGATAGACAAATAGACAGAATTGAGACTTTAGGGGAGAAAAACTTTTCCATTTATGGTCAACTGATTTTTGACCAGGGTGCTAAGGCCACTTATTGAAGAAAAAATAGCCTTTCAACAAACTGTTCTGGAACAACAGGATATTCACATGCAAAAGAGTGAATTTGGACCCCTACCTTATATCATATGAAAAAAATAACTCAAAATTGATCAAAAACCTACATGTAAGAGTTTAAAACAGGTTGGGTGTGGTGGCTCATGCCTATAATCCCAGCACTTTGGGAGGCCAAGGCGGGCAGATCACTTGAGCTCAGGAGTTTGAGACCAGCCTGAGCAACATGGCAAAACCCCATCTTTACAAAAATACAAAAAAAGTAGTCAGGTGTGATGACATGCACCCGTAGTCTCAGATATTTGGGAGACTAAGGCAGAAGGATCATTTGAGCCCAGTGAGTCAAGGCTGTAGGGAGCCAAAATCACGCCACTGCATTCCAGCATGGGTGACAAAGTGAGGCCTTGTCTCAACAACAACAACAACAATAAAAGAGTTAAAAGCATAAACACCTAAAAGAAACAAAGGAGCAGATCTTTGTGATCTTGGATTGTGCAATGATCACAAATGACATAAATTAAAAGTGTCCCAAAAAAATAGGTTAATTTGATCTCTTCAAAATTAAAAACTTTCATACTTTGAAGGACACCATCCAGAAAGTGAAAAGATAACCCACGGAATGAGATAAAATATTTGCAAATAATGTATTTAATAAGGGACCTGTACCCAGAATGCAAAATTCCTACAACTCAATAATAAAAAGACAAATAACCCAATTTAAACATGGACAAAGAACGTGAATAGACATTTTTCCAATGAAGATATACTAATAGCAAATAAACACCTGAAAAGATACTCAACATCACTACTCATTAGGAAAATATGAAGCAAAAGCAAAATGTGACTACTTCACACTCCCTGGGAAGGCTGTAACAAAATGCGCAGATAATAACAAGTGTTAGCAAGGATGTGGGAGGATCTGGAATCTTCAGAGATGGCTGGTGTAAAATGATTCTTTGGAAAACAATCCAACAATTCTTCAAAGGGTTAAGCTTAGTTGTTGTATAACCCAGCAATTTCACTCCTAGGTGTATACCAAAGACAATTTAAAACATACGTTTCAAAGCTTGCTCAAGAATGTTCATAGAAACATTAAAATAGCCAAAAAGGGCAAACACCCTCAAAGTCCATCAACTGATAAATGGATAGACAAATTATGGTACATCCATACAACGAAATGTTATTCAGCCACAAAAAAGAATGAAGTACTGGTACATACTACAACATGGGGGAAACTTGGAAAACATCATGCTAGGTGAAAGAAGCCAGGCACAAAAGGCCATATATTGCATGATTGCACTTATATGAAATGTCCAGAAGAGGACAATCCATAGGGCCAGAAAGTAGATTCGTGGTTGCCAGGGAAGGACAAGGGGGAGTGACTGCTAAATGGGTATGAGGTTTCTTTTCAGAGTTATCAATGCACAACTTTGCAAATACACAAAAACCATCAAATTGTACACTTTACATGCATAAACTTCAAAGTATGTGAGTTATATGTCAAATAAGCTGCTATTTTTTTAAGGACAAAGATTGAACAGAAAATTCACTGAAGGTCAACACACAATGAAGATAGGCTCAACTTCATTGGCAATTAGTAAAATGCAATTAAAATCATGAGGAGGTATTACTTCTCATCCATCAGATTAGAAAAATCAGCACATCTGACAATCTCAAGACCTGCAGAGGATGTAATGTAATGTAATCAGAAATATCATAGAGACTGGTGAAACTTGAATTGGTACAGCTCCCTTGGAAAACAACATGGCAACAGCCAACAAAACTACAAATGCATTCATTGCCTCAGCGATTTCACTTCTGGTTTAAACCCTAGAGAAATATTTGCATGTGCGCACAGTGAGAAAGATATTCATTACAGCATTATCATTGACAGCAAAACATTGGAAACAAATTAATTTATTTTTTATCAAGGAAAGAATATTCAAAGAAACTGACATTTGTATTATGGAATATTATGCAGCATATTAAAGGAATTAGGCAAATCTTTAAGTACTGTTACATAACATTTTGAAGTCATTTTACAATTGCAACAATAGGTACACTTTGATCCCAATAGTGATTTAAAACACACAAGTTATTTGTGTATATGCACCTGCATATATTCGTATTTTGCACCACAAAGATGCAAAACACGCTGTTTATAACAGTTACCTTTGAGAAAGGAGTGAGTGTCAAGGAGGGCTCTGATTTTACACGTTTGTTTGTTTGTTTGTTTGTTTATTGTTAATGAGAATGGTTTATCTCATATAATTAAGAAGGAAGTTTGAAAGGAAGATAGGAAGGGAGTTAGGAAAGAGAGGTAAGGAGGACGGGAGGAAAGGCAGAAGATAGGCAAATCATGGTTTATAAGGTTGGGAGGAGACTGCCTGTTGTTTAGCTTCCTGTAGAGAACCCCAGAGGGTCAATAGTTCTGTGACTATTAAACTCACAGTTATAGCTTTTATTGGCTGAATTCTAATTTATAAAGTCTCTACAGCAAAAAGTATTCATGCAGCATCCACAATAATAACTATTAAAATACTCTGTTCTTGAAAATTATCAATAACACTCCCCCATCATCAACTGAGCAAACCTGTTGGATTAAAGCTATCAAAGATTGTTCACCAAGCAGTAAGGCTGCATAATACATACGCTCTGCTCTTGGTTCTCGGTTCCCTCTGCTACTTTGATTTAAGAGCATTAGGAAACTGTGTAATTTTTTTGGTCCTCTTTTTATTTCCATGGTAATTTATGTCTGTGGGTAAGCATTTTATTTTATCAGAGACATGGGGCTAGAGTTATTTTCCGAGGCGCTTGAGTTTTCCTTTGATGCCACTGAAATTAAAGGCAGAGCGGCAGAGAGTACCCATGCTGTTTGTCAAAGAGTCAGAGGTTAGAATTACATTTGCTGCCATTTATTGTGACTATTCCATGCCAGTAGTTAGGGTAGCACTTCTCATGGGCAATGCAGTATTATTAATATTGCAGACATCAAAACATTTGTGAATGGGATATAATTGACTTGTCAGTCACATTAACAATATCCCCTATGGAATACCCTTCCAACAATGGATGAGCAGAATATTCTTAGGTTATTTACATCAGAATCTTCAAGTCTTAAACCTTTGAAAAAAATATACTAAAGGTTTATTTTAGCTTTAACACAATAGGGAGATATAATTTTGTGTATGTGACATATATGAAACAGCTTACAGTCAAGACTACTAATAAATAGTTCTGAAAAACAAAAGATTGTTTTAATGAATAACAAACCAACCACCATATGAAAATACGTTCCAAAAGTTTAGTTTTTTTTTTTAATTGGGGTCTTCGCATGTTATAAGAATATGACAAAATTCCACAAATGTTGAATTAAGTTTTGAGTAGACAAAATAAATACTTAGAACTTTAAGCGAAGGCTTAAAATGTTCTATAAAGTGGAAATACATAAAAATCTCATGTTATACATAGAGAGAAGGAAATAAAGAAATCATTAGCTAAAACATAAAATTTGAATGTGACTTAAAATTCTATCTTTCTATCACTAAGTTAAAATTAATTTTATCTTGAAATGGATCCTGGGGCAGAAGCAATTCTCTAGCTAAAAATAAAAGTTAAGGCCTCCTCTGATTGCAATATAAAATTAATAGGGGTTAGTAATGTATATGTAAATACTTAAATATCCAGAACACAGAAAAACTCAGAGGCATTATTAGGAAGTCAGTTTCTAAATGATATAGAACATTTGTTTCACAAGCAAATTGCCCATTTTAAATTCGAATTACATTGATGTTTGAGGAAAAGAGAAAAACATTCAGTAGAGTCACGTGGTCTTCGAATTAATTTACCTGTGAGTTTTTTGTTTTGTTTTGTTTTGTTTTGTTTTTTTACCATGAGACAGACATGCTGTTTTGTCATTTAAATTTTTACAGGAATATCCAGTAAGGAATTAGTAACAAGCCATTTTATTTACATGAGAGCTTTCTGCTTTTTATTTCACCCATATCCATAAGGATTCTCAGATCTCATGGACTGAGTCCTTTGATGCACATAAATAAATACACTGAGTGAATTGTTTGATGGAAACATTACACTGACTATAGCAAACATTCCCTACTATAAGACATTTGGGGATTTTACTGAAGACTCTTTCCTCTTTCATCTAAGTCAATGTCATAAGTAAACTAGACTTTAAAAAAATTTGAAAACATTCTACAAATTTGAAGTATCGTCATTACTTTACAGTTAACAATGTTACCCCTGAAGAGGACTTTCATTTTGAGCGACCCACTGGTTTGAATGTCTATATATGGGAAAACACTTGAACTGTCTGACAGATCCTTTCATTCACATAATGAACATCTATTGAGCACCTACTATGCAGCAGCAGCTGTGGCAGGTGCTAAGGATACAGAGGTGAGCAACACTTGTTGGGGAGAGAGACTTTTATCTTATTATCATGCAGATGTATAATTACACATCTTATGAAACCATGAGAAAGCAGCTAAGCTATAAGGCCAGGCACGGTGGCTCATGGCTGTAATCTCAGCACTTTCGGAAGCCGAGGCGGGTGGATCGCCTGGGGTCAGGAGTTCAGGACCAACGTGGGCAACATGGTGAAACCTCACCTCTACTAAAAATACAAAAATTAGTTGGGCATGGTGGCGGGCACCTGTAATCCCAGCTACTCCGGAGGCTGAGGCAGAAGAATCGCTTGAACCCTGGAGGTGGATGTTGCAGTGAGCCAAGATTGCACCCCTGCACTCCAGCCTGGGTGACAGGAGGAAACTGTCAAAAAAGGAAGAAGGAAAGGAAGGAAGGAAGGAAGGAAGGAAGGAAGGAAGGAAGGAAGGAAGGGAGGGAGGGAGCGAGGGAGGGAGGGAGGGATGGAGGGAGGGAAGGAAGGAAGGAAGGAAGGAAAGCACCTATGAGACTATAACAGAAGGATTTTACTAGTCTGGGCATCAATGAAATAGTGTTTTGAACCAGAAAGTGAGATTTCCAGACCTTAACAAACTCTGCCAATACACTTGTACAGTCAGAGGGGCCTCATTTTATGAGTCGCTAACTTGCATTATTGCTTTTAACTACTCTTATGTGGCCTTTGTACACTCAGTCAATTGAAAGAAAAAACAGCTAGAATGTTCAAGAGGTACTTAGCTAAGCTTTGAATGCTGTTGTTTGCAAGATCGGCTTTATAACATATGTGTCTTGGGAGTGCCAGTGTCCATATGTGGGGTGACTAGGCCCAGTTATAAGATGATAATTCATTTTAATTATTTTTTTAACTTTTGTCTTATTTTTTGTAGAGACGGAGTCTTGCTCTGTTGCTCAGACTGGTCTCAAACTCACATGCTCAAGTAATCCTCCTACCTCAATCTCCCAAAATACGGGATTTACAGATGTGAGTCACCACACCCGACCAGGTGACAATTCTTACATTTTCTAGCTGTGCAATGTAAGGATCTAATAGCCAAGATCCACACTTGAGACTAAGAAATATTGCCATATAATTTCTCTGTTTTTTTCCCCTCAGTAGAAAAAGCTAAAAATCCTGATTTTATTTTCATAACTGTAACATATTATGTCTAATCAGGTTGCCAAAACACAGATTATAACAGCACCCTGCCTACCTTCCCGGGTATTCATTTAAAAATCGTGACAAAACAACCTTTCCTTTCTCACGTAGATTATTTCAAGTTTGAACAGTGTAAATAATTGGGAAAATGTTGGTGGAAAAGGAAATAGCCAAGAATATTTATTGTGGAAATTTGCTAATAGTGAAATTACATTTCCTCTATGAATTAAATATATATATTATATAGTGTACATAAATATATATAATACATGTTATCAGTGTAATTAGCGTGTATTATTTACAACTTATTATGAAACCAGTGGTACATAAAACCTTTAAAATAAGCAGTGGTTATCTGTTGATCATTTTTCACTAGCTCCAGACTGATTTATTTTTCCTTTGCAACTCTTTAAAATTTTGAATTAACTTTCTGAAACTTCCTGTACGCTAGCCTGTCTATCCAATGACCCTTCATATAACCATCTCTGAAAAAACAATTCCTAGAAAAAAATAAACATATGAAAATTGTTCAAAGGTGGAAAACGTTAATTTTGCAAAGAAATTATGCTCTAAAGTTTGAACCTGTGATATTTTTAAGTAGGTTGGGATTCATAAACTCCAATAATACCTACATCCTAAAGCTAGATCTTTTCATGTTCTTTAGTAAGGGAAATAGGGAAATGCCTAAAAATTATAAGGCGCATTTTGGGCAGACTTGGCCAACAACCTGTGTCGAAATGAATAATACCATGGCATCAAGCTAATACGATTTCATTTAGCCAGACTTGCCACCACCAAATAGTCACCTTTTGTAAGGTTATTATAATGGCTTAATTTAATCTTACCATATGCACGACATGGGTATGGTTACTGACTGATAACGAAACTAGTTGCATTCATTAAATACTGCTATAAATCTCTCTTCTGAAATAGCTATAATACAGCCTTCCAGCAACAACAATAATGTAATTCTTAATCTTTTTCTGTGATATTATATAACTGTAGCCTGCAGCTAACTCTCACTGTAGGTGTTGGGGGTGGTGTGAGGTCTTTGCATTCCTGTGAGAAGGTGGTGGGGTTAGAGGGCTGGAGGTATTTGAGTAAAATGTTGGAGATTGGAAAAAAACTCAGAAGTGAGCAAATTCATCCTTCACCATGGATGGAGGAAATAAAACACATCAACACTCTTATTTTTGAAGTCCTTCTGTGAAGCCATTCCTTTATATTTTCATCAATATGCTCTTTTCTGAGAAAAATTCCCTGTATTTTCACTTCCTGGGGAATAAGTTATTACTATAGAAATGTGCAGGCATGTGATTCTTAGAACACCGGTTTTATAGTTTAAATGTTGAGAAGAAAGTCCATTCTCGTGGCATTTGCAAACCCATTTAAAGCTTCATTCTGCTGAAACCTGTATTTTATAGTATATACATCAAAATAGATTTTAACAAAACTAACATTCTTTTAGGAAATTTTTCAGTGTTCTAATCGTTGGAAGCACAGAAAAGTTTCAGATAATCAAGTTACTTTTTTTTCATTTGGGAGGGCCTGCTCTGCTTATTTTAAATCTCTTTTGCACAAACCATCTGTATATTGAAAATTAAAAGAAAAAGAAAAAAAGAAAAAACCTGTTCCAAAGATCTCAAGTGTGGACAGAGGGTGCTTTCTTCTTCTGCACTGGCAGTTTCAAGATTAAGTGCCTCTGTAGGCTTCTCAAAATTATCAACCTTGTCCAGTGGTTGAATATTCTCTGCAGAATTTGTTCTACAGAAATTTTCTCAGTATAGATCTGTCCTCACTCTGATTTTTATGGCCGTGAGAGTTTTTGAAGCCTCCCAGAATTACTGGCATTCTGATTATTTTCTCCTTTTGGAGGAAGACCATGAAAACGTCCAGCTTAGGTAAGCATATATGCGCACGAGATTTCTAAGCCAATCACAGAGAAGTGATTTCATTGAACTGAACCCCGGATGCCAGTGTGACGGAATCTGTAGCATTTAGGAACGAACAACGGCATGTGTTACTTCATTTCATTTCATTTGTGAGAGATAGAGCAACAACAAGAAGCCGCGAGTTTCCTCTGTCCCTTCGACTAAAAGCAGTGACTCTACCACTAAAGTCAAAATGCATCTTCATGAAAAGAAAACGAGTTTATGATGCTTAAGACTGACCTAAAGGGCTTAGATTCACTAGCGCCAACCAGAAATCAATCAACGCTGGCTCACACGGTGGACCCTCATGTCAGGCAAAAGGGCGATGTTGAAGTGGAATGTCATCAACAAAGACTGTGAAGACTTCTCAAGTGGCTTCACCTTCCCTGAACTTCTCAGGAGGAGGTGAAACCATCCTCATTGTTGCCTGTTAATATCCTTCAGAAGGGACTTGGTTTAAGAAAATCCGATATGCAAACATACCAAATTATAAAGTTATAGGGAGGATGCAGATGTGCATAGCTTTGGACCACACCACTGCGGGGCATGACTGTCTTTCTGGGCTGGATGGAGTACATCCTATTGATGGTCTAAACTTCGAAGCGTTGTGACAGCACCCTCCCACAAATGCACCAAATATGTAATTTATCATCAACCACAACAGAAAAACCTCTTTGTTATTTTTAAATGGTACAAAAGTTATATGTTTGTTAGAATATGTCCCTGAATTCTGATTACAAATTTCTGGATAGCAGTATCAAGTCTAAACTTTGCTATTGCTTGTTGAGTATGTGTGTATATATGGGGGAATGTAAGGGTGGTTATTAGATCTTAAGCCAACCTTCCTCACAGGTTTCCCAGGACTGGTGCAGGCTTATGTGGAGTTACAGAATCTGAATTTGATTATTCTCTGGCGTCAGCCTTAGACTGAGCCTCCATCTGCACTGATAGCACACAAGTTGGCAGCCTTGAGTCACTCCCTGGAGCCTTCCCAACCTGTCCAGAGCCCAGTTACCCAACTCCTTCCAGAGAGTCTCTTTGTTCATCAATGAAACAAGACTTCTTCAGAAATTTAATTATCCAGGCCTAGTAAATTCATTCAGATCCTGAGGGTCCCTCCCACCTGTTCCCTTCCACCTGCCAGCAGAAGACTGCTTGGAATAATTCTGGAAGTCTTGAAGCCATAGTTATTCATGCACGGTGCCTCAAAGCCTTGCCATCCTGGTCCACACTGCTCAAGATGGGAAGCTCCCTGCTCAGTCCCTTCATTACCACCCAATTCTGTGCTGCCTGACCCCTTCCCCAAACTCCCACTCTGCTTCCCAGCCAAATGTTTCAGTGTTTCACTGTGCCTTCTGGGACCTTGTTCTAGAACTGCAAGCCATCCTCAACCTCAGGGGAGGCCTCCTTCATTGTACGGTCCCCACTAACAGTTGACTTCCTCCAAAGGACACTGTTCCTTTACCATCTTCTCAAGTGGAGACTACCTCATCCCCCTGACCTTCATGAACCTTAGAATGAAGATGCACTTGCTGATCAATCTCACTAAGTCCAGACACCTTCTTCTCCAATCCGCTGAGACTCAGGTGACTGAGCCAGAACATGTCCTGCCTTCATCAATTATTTATCCACCACTCATCCAAGACCTGAGCATCTGGTTCACAGTCCATTCCCTTCCAAATGATGCCATCATCCTAGGTGCGTTCAGCATCTTCATGGGCACACAGCTGGTTCCCTGGCCACTCAGCTCCTTAAACTATTTCGATTGATTTCTCATCCATCTCTGTCACCCACTCTGATTACCACACCCCTGACTATGTCATCACTAAAAACTGCTTCATCCATGTAAAAGTGTTCCTATTTCTCCACATCCTCTCCAGCACCTGTTGTTTCCTGGCTTTTTAATGATCGCCATTCTAACTGGTGTGAGATGGTATCTCATTGTGGTTTTGATTTGCATTTCTCTGATGGCCAGTGATGATGAGCATTTTTTCATGTGTCTGTTGGCTGTATGAATGTCTTCTTTTGAGAAATGTCTGTTCATATCCTTTGCCCACTTTTTGATGGGGTTGTTTGTTTTTTTCTTGTAAATTTGTTTGAGTTCTTTGTAGGTTCTGGATATTAGCCCTTTGTCAGATGAGTAGATTGCAAAAATTTTCTCCCATTCTGTAGGTTGCCTGTTCACTCTGATGGTAGTTTCTTTTGCTGTTGGTGGGATTGTAAACTAGTTCAACCATTATGGAAAACAGTATGGCGATTCCTCAAGGATCTAGAACTAGATGTGCCATATGACCCAGCCATCCCATTACTGGGTATATACCCAAAGGATTATAAATCATGCTGCTATAAAGACACATGCACACGTATGTTTATTGTGGCACTATTCACAATAGCAAAGACTTGGAATCAACCCAAATGTCCATCAGTGACAGACTGGATTAAGAAAATGTGGCACATAAACACCATGGAATACTATGCAGCCATAAAAAAGGATGAGTTTGTGTCCTTTGTAGGGACATGGATGCAGCTGGAAACCATCATTCTTAGCAAACTATCACAAGAACAGAAAACCAAACACCGCATGTTCTCACTCATAGGTGGGAACTGAACAATGAGATCACTTGGACTCGGGAAGGAGAACATCACACACCGGGGCCTATCATGGGGTGTGGGGAGTGGGGAGGGATTGCATTGGGAGTTATACCTGATGTAAATGACGAGTTGATGGGTGCTGACGAGTTGATGGGTGCAGCACAGCAACATGGCACAAGTATACATCTGTAACAAACCTGCATGTTATGCACATGTACCCTAGAACTTAAAGTATAATAATAATAAAAAATAAATTAAAAAAAAAAAAAAGAACTGCTCCATCCTAAAGTCATGAAAATCTCAACATCTGCTTTGTGACCACCATTCAACTCTACTACTACTACTGTTTTAACTTCACTGGGACCTCTCTTCTCCTGACTCTATTTTACCCTTCATCTTCCAGCTCTTCCTGACCTCACTTCCTTCTCTATCAAGCTGAGATTCAGTGGTAGTTATGTTAGGTAAGGTTTGTTGTTTCCTCAACCCCCATGTTCTTGGGCTCTTCCATTCTATTTGCCCAGAAAAGCTTAGCTCTGGATCCACTCCACTGTTTACTTGCTCAGCTGAGCCATGCTGGAGCAGATCACACATCTCTAGACACTGGGGCCATGAGCAATTGAAGATCTCCAATTTCATCCAAGTCCTCAACTCTGCCAGCCAGTCTTTATTTCTTACTCAGTCTGTTGTCCTCCCATTCTCCACAAGAGCATTTCCCAACATTCATTTAAAGTTTTTAACTCAGCTAACTCTTGCTCTCTTTGCAAAGATATAAATTCAAACACCATTGTGAGAGTCCTCACAGAACATCTTGCCATCTCCTTAATGTGCTTATGCCCACAACCCTTCGTTCCTCTGCTTTTCCATTAGAAGTGCCCTTCCTTCTGCTCAAGACTTCACCCACAGCATGTTTTCTGCAGTAACAAGAAGCAGCTAGTTTTCTCTTCAGGAACTCACTTCAACCCATTAGCATTTAGATATGTACCAAGACTTTCTTCTTTAAACACGCGCGCGCGCGCGCGCACACACACACACACACACACACACACACTTCCCTTCAACTATATCAATGTCTCTTTCTTCTCTTTGCAAGTGGAACTTCTTGAAAAAATGCTAAATTCCTCTCTTTTCTTCTTCCCTCTCCTTTGCCCTACACTCTCCTTTAATCAGCCTTTTTTTTTTTCCAACATTCAATTAATCTCACATCACATACATTCTTTTCTAAATTTATGGATGATTTTTCAGCATGTGTCTAATTTCAGTGTCATAGCACATAAATCCTTGTATCCACCACCAAGAATTAACAAAGGCCTATCATTATTTCTCCAATAAAATATAAATAAAATAAACACAGTGAAACTACCTCTATACCTCACTCCATCCCTTTTCCAAGCACATTTGCCTCTCTTTCTCTTTCACTCTCCAGATTCAGCCACTTATAAATGCTTAACAAATACTGTGCTTATTAAATACTGGTTGAGTCCAATATGAGTTGACATGATAAATGCGGCCTGTGTCTTTTCACTCCATGCCTCTATAGTTTTATTACACATTTATAATATATACATAATCAAGACAACACATACTAACATACTCAATATACCATCTTCTTTGACATCTTTTAGAATGTTAACTAAATGGTGTCTTACTGGCATAATACTATTGTTTGGCCTTTTTTCAACTCAACATTATTTGAATATTATCCATGTTGGAACACAAGTGTTTGAATTATTAATTTTAGTTGCTGTGTGATATTTCATCATATAAATATACCTTATGTGATTATCCATTCCAGCCCCAAGAGATGTTTATGTTGTCTAAAATTTTACAATACAATTACACATACAAGTCATCTGTACTCTACAATACTAGAATGAGCATAAGTTTATGCATTTGCTCTTGCACAAGAGTAAGATTTTCTCCAGGATACACACCTAGAAGTGGATTTTCTGGATGGAATGCATACATATTTTCAGCTTTACTGGATTATGCCAAATTGATCTCCAGAGTGACACCAATTTCTACTCCTACCAGATATGAATGCCTGCTGCTCTTTACTCACACCTTCACTGATGTGTGGCATTGTCAGATTTTTTAGTGTTTGCCCATCTGATGGGTGCAAAATGGTATCTCATTTTGGTGGTAGTGTACAGTTCTATGATTAAAAGTGAGGCTGATGTTGTATTCATACATTTTTTGGCCCCTCATGTTTCCTCTCATATGAGTTCCTTAATTCCTCTCTCTTTCCTATTTTTCTTCTGGGTTATCTTTCTATTACTGGTGTGCAGGAGTTAGCTATTATCTTTCAGTCTTTGTTTTAGCCATGCTTGCCCCTACATGCCAATTTATCACCAAGTCCTGAATATCTATCAAAAATCTCTGTACTTTCACCATCATCTCTAAAGCCAGAATTACCCCAGTGGAACCTTACCATGTCATATCTGAATTGCTGCAGACAGCTTCCTAACCATCTTCGCTGCCACTTGTCTGATAGCCTCTAACATACACAGCAATCAGGGAATATTCCCGTTACACTATTCTCTTATTCAAAATGCCTTAAAGGTCTCTAATTGTCCTCCTGAACATGACATGGAGGACAGGTATGATATGGCCTCTGCCGTTTTCTTCAACCTCATCTCAGTTTCTGCCCTCTAGTTCACACACCCTGTGCTCTAGCTATGTTTACTGACTTTGGGTTCTGGTACTGGGCCATGCTCTCTGCTGACATCTTGGCCCTTGCATGTGCTGCTTGCTCAGCTTTGAGCCCTGGTGCTGAGCCTGCCCCATCACTACCACCTCCATCAACTGAATAATTGGTTCTCAATCTCCAGATCTCAACAGAGAAAGCACTACTTTTCTGATTTCACAGTTCCAAGTGAGTTATCTCTTCTAGATGCTCCCATGACACCTCCTGTTTATTTTCAGTGTTGCGTGTGCCACATTATATCATAATAGCTGCCTCTTTGTCTGTGTTCACCAGTAGAGAGGAAGAGAGAGAAACAATGAGAACAGGAGCCATAGCCAACTTCTTTTCAGATATAACTCCAGTACCTCAGGAGGCACTTGGTTTAGAGAAGCTGTGATTCATAAAATAGAAAGAGATTTGATCCTCATTGTTCCAAAACTAAGGTTATAGGTATCACAATGCACTAAGTTCAATCCACTTTAGCAAAAATAAATAAATTAATTAATTAAAATAAAATAAAACTCAACATACAGAAAAGTTTTTGAAGAGACACTTCTTGTGCAAATACTAGATCCTAACAACAACAATAATATTTGATTGGTGTGAGTCCTGAGTGTACAGGACCCTCTGGAGTGTGTGTTTATCAGATCTTATAGTAGCTTAAGATGCATGAATCTGACCTTGTTCAGAAATAAATCTGAATGATGCATATAAGAATATGCTTAAGAGACATTTCCCCCTTAAACATCTTTTTTTTTCCAGAATTTAATTGAAACTTACAGCTCATCCACTCTGTTTGTCTATACAACTATACATTTATGATAATTTGAATACACACACACACACACACACACAGAGATAGTCTTAAAAGAAGAACTTGTAAAAATGAGATAAGAATTACTTCCAGCTCTCCATTATGTAGAACTCCTACATATTTGATAAATATGTTAAGAACCGCTTGATGGTAGCACAATGCCTGACACCAGTTAGGTGATACAGCTTTTTAATAAAAAGAAAATGTGACAAAGTTAGACAGATGTTGGTTAGAACTCTGGTTACTTACCCTCTGATAGGTTAGCCTAAATGGACATTTTAAGAATAGTAACTTTGTCTCAGGGTTATTGTAAGGATTCAATCAGATATTAAATCAATGTGAAATGCCCTTGAAGAATGCACACAGTAGGCTCAGAGTACTACTGTCCTCTCCTTCTTAAACAAGAATTCTCCTGAAAAGTGTGCCCAGTGTTCATCCTCTGCTTAGATCCTTGCTTTGAGCTCATAACCACATTTCTGAAAAGTTAGTGGCAACCATTCTTTGAGAGCTTGCTAGAGACCAGACACTGTGCAAGTGCTTTGAAATCTGACCTCCTTTAATATATAAAACAGAAACAAAAACCCACTTGAGGTCGTGTGTATTAGAATCTCCATTTACAGAGGTAGAAGCAAGGTACAAGGAGGTGAGAATTAATGCAATGAAATGAATGATAGACCAAATTTTCAGATGAATGTTTTCTAATCACTTAAAAGCACCGAAATCTCACCACTAGGGAGGGCTTTTGAAGGACTTCATCTTTTTAACAGGGCTACTATTTTGTAAGACGTGGGGAAAACATCTAGATATTAGCAAAGCATTTTACAAAGTGAAGGGCATAAACAAGAAAGAGAATATAAAAAGGCAGCGATTACAAAGCATTGATCCTGACATGTAGTAGTTGTTTAATAAATACTGGTTGAGTCTAGGGCTGCTTTCAAGTCTTCGCAAAATCCCGTAGCCATGCCAGCTATTTACAGCTAGCCTCTCTCCTTAATAATCAGTGTCCAAATCCCCAATTATTGAATACTTTGAATATCTCACAAGTTGACTAAGAATTGTACATAAATTTCTTTCGATGCATAAAATTTGATGGGATCTTGAACATTTAAAAGTTTTGATTTCTAGCTTTAATAAATAAAACTGATTCAAATCCACGCACTTTAATCTGAATGAAGTTAGAAATTTGAATTTCCAACAACAGGAAATGTGACCAATTAAAATCCATGATTTGGAATTTTTCTTGGTTGTTTCTTATTAATCATCCATAAAATGTAACCAAAAACCACTTATTTCTGTCTAATTAGTGCTACTTCTGAAACTCAATCAGATCATTGGATTAAAAGGAATTGGAGCATATCAAGGCTGGATAATGCAAATTATCAATCTGTAGCCAATACTTTTCTAGGGAAAAACTTACTGCAAATAAAAATATTATTTACAGAAGTATTTTTTAGAAAGTTGAGTAAAAAATAAAATCATGGAGGAAATGTCCTGTACCTGGACTGGGGTCCATCTTTGGTTTCTTCTCCTTTCCTTTGGGCTTACTCACCTTGGATATGTTTCTTTCCCACAGCACAGTCAATAGAAAAGCAAAACACAGGGCAAAGAAAATGAAGGTAGCTTGAGTCAGTCCTTACAACTGTGCACAGGAGTTCTAGTTAGAGGCTCAGGGGAGAAATGGGATGTGGTAATGGGCATTACCTACGGTTTGGAAGTAATATGGGGCCTCCTGGTTCCTCCTTGAAATTTGGTTCTTACAAAGGAAATGAAAGTAGTGCTTCTAGGCTTTACCTTCCCAAGGCTTTCTTTCCAACAAAATTTCTATGCAACAGAAAAACTTTCTGAACCTTGACTATGTCCTCCAGTACAGATAATGACAACTACTTAAACTGAATTTAAAAAGTGCTGAGTAGTTGATCCCGGTACCTAATGATGTTACTTATCTCCTCAGAGTCTGATTGACACTAAAAATAATAAATTAGAACAGAAAATGATTTTACCAGATCTATGGGCTGACGGACGGGCTAAGCATAATACCCTCCATTATGCTTGTCATTGAATTCTATATGTACAGTTCAGATCTGAACAAGGAAGACAGGATTGTACTGTGATTTCATGATTTTTTTATCTTCAATCACCTATCATTCACACATATAAAATTAATTTACCTACTTAAAAAATTCAAGCAATATAAAGTCAGGATGAACACTTTCTGTGGTGATACAAACATTATATTGGACAGCCTATTGCACAAGCAGGAGTGAAATAATAAATTAAAAACTGTCACTCCTGGGTTATCTAGGATATAGCCTCTGAGACACCTATTTCCTTCACCTGATCTAGTACATTTATAAATTCAGAATCAATAGTTATACTTGCCGAATCACTGGGATCCATTTGGGAAATAATTTTAAAGTGGTCAGACTTGAAACTATCACGTATGACACAATGAAGTAATAGGTTTGTTTCAAGCAGTTAGTAAATCAAAATTAATTTTTACAATTATTTACAGGACAGTTGGATGGTTTAATTTATACCACAGTGGTTGTGGTTGTTTTTAATTTTAGTAAATCATGGTAGATTTGTTCTTTGAGTTTGGGGGGAGAGGAAAAAAAATAAAGTTCAGGGAAAAAAGTTTAAAATATTCCCACTTTTTATTTTAGGTAAGATCTGCAAATCATTGAGGATGATTTTTAATTTTAATTCATTCAATGAGCTCTCCTAATGCAATCATTTTCTCCATGGAAGTCCTTAACCACAGTGGCCATTTGCAGCTGATGATTTTTTTATATAAATAATTTATAAAGCCACTATACACTTATACTTTTACACTGAAAGAGAAAGAGAGAGAGAACAGAATTGCATCTTAAACTCTATTTACAAATTTACCTTGGCAGGCCCTCTTACTGCCAATAGGAAACGATGTTGCATATTTAATTTGCTCTTTTGTTACAACGGGGCTTAGGTTAGTTAATTTCAATTTTCGATTTCAAAAGCTATCAAATATGGCTCAGATGAGAAATCAATTTTTCTCAGCTGCCTCTGTTTTTGTGATGGGAGGCATCTCATTGGCTGAAGGTGAGCCATGTGACATGGCAAGAGATTAGTTCACCAGACCCTGTGTTGCTGCCACCTCAATTACTGCCTGCCTCTTGTAATTTAGCCTTATAACACCTAATTTCAAGACAGAACTCATATTTAATTCATGAAAGCTTCCACAAGAGTAATTGTGAAATAAATTGCCATAGAAGATATCCATTTGTGACTCATTTTAATTTTGTATGCTAGTAGCATGCTATTTATTCTACTTGTTTAACACTTTAGCACAAACAATTTTTTTTTAATATTGAACTTTATGCACTGATAGCTGCATACTTTGCACCATTTTCCCACATTACATCATCTCCTTTACTGGGATTTCCTTTCACAAAACTTTCACCCAGTGGTATTTCCAAAGGTTGTTAAAATCAAGAACTTATAATCTCCTAATTATTGAATACTGTTGTTATGATCTGCCTAGAACTTTAAAAGTAGCAACTAAAAATCACAAATGACAGCAGATAAATGGTAGTTAGATGACAAGGATCATTCAAAGGGCCGGGAAATAAATAGAGTTTAATTTAAATAATATTTTAAACAAAGGCATTCATTACAATATTGACATTTTCATCTCAACATTGGTATATATTTTAAAATTCTTGAACCAAAACATATATATTTCCTGTGTATACACACCATTTTGTCCTTTTCCTCCCTGTTGCTATGCCAACAAGGTGGGTGAGGCCTTCTCAACTGCCAAACTCAGCTGTCATCCCTTCACCCTAAAAGCCTTATAATTGCTTTTATTTGCATACGACAATTAGGCAGGATGGCTCACAGCGAGAAAAACCAACCTTTCTCTCCCCAAGTGCACACAACGCCAGCCTGTAATTTATAAAAGATACGCGCCATGTGGTGGAGCACTAAAATAGAGTGATGAGTCCTTTCATCTGATTGTAAGCCATTAACAAAAGAAAACATCCCCTTTCAGGCTATAAAAAATGCCTATCTGGTGTGAACCTGCAAAATCACAAAGTGCCCCCCTCCCCAACTCCCCTCACATAGACCCTTCACATTCATTATCACATTGAACTCAAAAGGAGCTCTAGTAAAAGAGTTACATTTGGGTGTTTATGAGTAATGGGGTGCAAATAAAATCCACACTGGGCTAAAATTGCATCCAGTATAGTTGGTGTTTCGGGGGTAGATTTCTCCTTCTTCTTTTTTTTTTTTTTAAAACAAAAAAAAAAAAACAAAAACAAAAACAAAAAACCCTTGTTTTGCATCACATTGCATGTTGAAATGTCATATTCATATAGTCATTATTACTCTTTTTCTTCAGGGAAACCATGACAGGATTTTCCAATCAGCATTCATGTCTGTGAAAGCTCAAGTCAGGAGGAATGTGGATGGTTTAAATCATCCTCTGTTTCGCTTTTCAAAAGGTCTTCAAAAATTAGTGTCTAGTGTAAAAGGTCAAAACATGCTTGGAAATCATTTCAGTGATTTATTGTCATCATTTTTTCTCAAGACTCTAATTCTAATTATTAAAATATTTTAATTTTATTCTTACATGCTGCATCAGATCTAAGAGCAAATTTTAAACAGATTTCTTTTTTTCCTTTTTAAGCAATATTTTAAGTGACCAATTAGGCTGTACGGTTTTTCCAGGCTTTTCTCAGAGTTTGTGCTATTGGAGACCTTTACTATACAGAATGAGTGTCAAATGTGAACTTCGTTTCTTCTAAATTATACCATCTTTAAAACTATTATTCAGAACACAAAAATTGTGACCTATTTCTTTATCTAAGAATCTTTTAAAAAGCAGTCAGCACTCCATTTTTATTCACTAGATACTGAATAAATATTGATCATATAGGCAATTTGGGCCCAGGATCTGTCAATGGACATAACTAATTACAAATCACACAGCTATGTGTCTATTTCTATGATTTTAGAGGGGACTGTAATTACAACATCTTAAAATATTTTATCTAGATTAAGGATTATAACTTTTTGTTCCAACATACACAATTATAGTAAAGAAGAATTTGCTAAAACAACAAAATATAAAAGAATTTGCTAAAACAACAAAATATGAAGCAGTCACTTCAAAAAGCAACAACGAAATTAAACCAAAGCATTGGCTATCTTATTTTTTTAAAGTTAAATTCCTTTGGAAAATTATGAAAATGAGAGTATAAATAAAGTTGAGACACACCACAAATTTTCTGGAAGGGAATAAAAGACATGAACCAAAAAAAATTTAAAATGTCAATAAACATATGGAAAATACTGAACCTCACCAATAAGGAAAAAAATGCAAGTTTTAGAAAACACACAGTCCGTCAATTGTTACTGTTACTACTTTTCTAGAGGACAATTTGGAAACATGTAATGACATTTTAAATGAGCATACTGCTTGACCCAGAAATTCTACTTTTAAATTTTGTCCTAAGGTAAAAATCAGAGAAGAATGAATAAGACCTATGCAAGGGTATCTTTGCATGATATGTGCTGTTTTATTAATACCAAAACTTTACAACAAGCTAAATGTGTGTTAAATAAGTTGTACTATACTCCTATGATGGAATATCATGCAACCATTAAAAAGTTGATATAGGCCTCTTTGTTTCACATGAACGCCTACCTAGCTATATCTACATTTATGTATATATGCACATATATATACATATTTTTTAAAAAAAGAATATCCTATAATATACTATTTCATTCAGGTAAATATATATTTGTATATACACACTTAGGTACACATATATGTATATAGACTGTACACATACACACACACACATACATGCACATACACAAAGAATCTGAAAGAGTATACCACACCTATTAGGAACAGTTTTGCGGTGAGTTGGGTAGACCTTAGAAGGAGTCCATAAATTTCTCTGTGTTGCTTTAATTCATATCAAGCACAATTTTTACAGAAAAAGTCCAGTCTTAAGTAGAATTTCAACAAGTACTTATTTTTCTTAGGGCAACATGTATTAAAACTTTCCCAACATTACCGTTTCATTTCTCTTTTGTCTCTTCTAGAAGCATTATTTACTTTCTTGACCTTTTCCCAAACTTCATCTCTAGTTTTCTGTTCCCTCTTTGTCTGTTATACCTACAGTACCAACATTTTCGTTTGGATAAAATGTATCATTGTGTGAAGGATTCATCCAGAAAGGGTAAGGTGGTGCTATAAGGGTCTAGAAACTTGATACTTTCTGTCCAGGTTATTAATATTAATTATGGAATAAGGAAATGTAACATATATCTATTTCCTGGGCGGTATGTCCATTTCTTCTTCCTACATAGAGAGAAAGCAGGGAAGTCCAAAGGATAGCAACCTTGCCTGACAGGTTGGCTCTTCCTCTGTCCTGTTGAGTAACACAGGCTATTTACTCTTGGGTTTCCAGCACCGTTGTAGTAAGTGCTGAATAAATAGCTGTTGAATCAATGGGATGAAGCTGAAAACATTACAGTCAAGCAGGAAACTTCACAGTGTACGTTACTTTACCTATGCTAGACTATTGTAGAGGTAGGTATGGGTAACCTTTAACAATATACACTACTGATTTCCTCTCACTGGCAAAGTGAAGGGGAAAACTCAATTATTTTTCTCAGTAAGTCAGCATAAAACTCAACCTTTTACACAGAAATACCTGGATGTTGAAAACAAATATATTTTACAGATGACTTGGTTGTGTTTTGCTGGACTTAATTAAATAATTTCTTCATTCTCTATTTCACTTTCATAGTTAGTACTTGCTCTAGGATCACAAAACGTTAGGACCCTGAAATAAAAGAATCCAGAGAAAATTATACTAAAAAATTAACTCTTATTGGAAACATGGAATAAAAATTTCAATAATATTAATCCTTGAAAAATATATTCAGCATTTCATTAACATAGTATTGTAAACAGATGAAATTCCTTAAAGGAACCCTAATATCCTGATTGATTTAAAATGTATGTGACTTTTAAGATCTCTTTCCAAATAAAAAAGGTGAATTTCTCTATCCACTTCATATTTTAGGATAGAGAATATAATAAATTATTGGAAGTATAAGACGAGATAAAGAGTTATTCTGAAGACAGCTCTAATGTGTAACATAAACACATTTATTGAAGGAAAATATAAAACATAAGAAACTGGGTAAAAAAAATTACATAGGATGAAGTTTTTCAAGATTATCCTTAACTTATACTTTGCCAATGCAATAGATTTATACCAATTTGGGCTCCATTGCAGTATTAAAAAAATAACATATATATCTTAAGGACAGTGTTGTGTTACTGTGGTTTTATCATACAACTCAGAGACAATGCAAATACTCTTCTTGAAATATAAGAGGAAATACAATAAATGAATTTTGGATGTATAATAATTGGAGAAAAGGAGAGTTCTTTATCTGCATTCCATAGACATTGTTTTTCTTTTTTAAAAAAGAGTTTTAAAATTATGGCTATTATTTTAAGAAATCACATGAATTTTGTTATTTTCTCTTATCTACAGAGTATCCTTCTTGAGATAAAAATACACACGGGATAGTATCATGAGAAAAATGTTTTATGGGGAAGCTAATTTTGTCTATTGTCTGTTTCTTCTAAGCTGTCTTTCATTAGTGGCTGGAATACTGGAAGATGGGAATAGTGACTCAGAGAATATTGACTGCCTTGGAAATTTAAAAATCTTCTTACTTTTCATCCACAGAGTTGTAGATACCCATTTCATCTTATTATGTGTGCTATTTCTAGAAAAGATGTATAAAATTTATCCCACGACAGCAAGTGTACAATTATGAGGAACCATTATACATTATTATTGTTCATTATTACTGTGGTTCAGCTCAGATCATATCAATGGAGAAACAGGATAGACTTCAGTTCATTGTCTGATGAGATGTGTGTGGCAGTATTGGTTGGGAGAATGCCCTACTTAAATAGCATTCCTTTGGAAAAAAACTGTCCAGGCAGAGTGTTGTACCTTTTGGCTGTAGTCTCTTTACAGAACTTTCTTTCTTATCTCTTTATTTTCTCCCCACAGTCGTAATTAAAAGGAATCCATGGCTAAGAACTCGAAGTCTCATATGAAACCTTGTGCGGAGTGAATATTCGTGAGACATTAATAATAAATTAGGAGATGGGCAAGCAGAGACTGGTTTCTGCTCTTTTTTGCCCCTGGTCCGTGAGCTGCAGAGTTGACTCTGACACTTTTAGGGAACAAAGTATCTCCAGCACTACCTCTCCCCCCTCAATTCAAACCTCATCTGAGAACTCCTGAAATGAAGCTGTCACTCAGGGCTGCTTGGGGACCTGTCAGCACAACATTGAGCCTTTTCATTTTGATGGGTCAGCCTGCAATCCCCTTGAAAGAGAAGTCCGTGCCACCGTGGTTTCTCTTTCCACAGGAATTCTGAATTCTAATGAAACTCCAAATCGCTCAATAAAGGCAGGGGCACGAGGAAGTAATCCAACGCAGATCTGAGTGAAATTTGTATTTTATCTTTTTTTCCCAGCCCATTATTCTAATCGCTTAGGTGGTTCACAAAGGGTTGGTTCGCAGGGCAGGCGCAAGAGGAATGAGGTGTCCTTTGTCCTGATGCTACACTGAGATTAGGTAGCAGCTCTCTGAAAATGAAAGGCCGTGGCTCAAATTTCCTTGGGTAAATATCCATCCACCTATTGTAGTTTGCACCTACAGTGCTACACATACATTTATAATGTGTGCTGAGCTGATAGAGAAGAAAGAAATTCACATTAATACATATATTTTTTATTTTTTGTGTGCCCATGAAGCTGTGTTTCAAATACCTCATGTGAACCTTTTGCCGTAAAATGAAGAAAACAGCATTGTTACTCTCTACCTCATAATCAGAAAGCAGGCATGCCTCAGACATATCTTCAGGACAGCATCATACAAATGATTATTTTCATTATGTTCTTTCAACAACGTTCACATTTGTGAGATACTTGTGTTGAGTGTCATACACTGTTCAACTCCTGTCTTTTCTCTCTTTTTATTTGGAAAATAATTGCTAAAACTTCAACAAGGAAGGTATTAATGTGATTACCTATTAAACTCTATTTCTTAATGTATTTATATATTATATGCTAGAATTATGCGTGTTAATTCACGTAAAAAGACAATTCCCCCAGAAACTTACCAAGGAATTTTTTAGCCCATCCTAAATATATTCAGATAGAGGATTATTGTATTCATAGCCCATTTAGAAAGACACTAGAAAGGTATATAGATAAATAGATATACATATATAGGTGTACGTTATCTATCTACAGATATAGATGTAATGAAGTTGACTTTATTGCTTTGTAGCAAGCTGAACCCCCATTAACCTTTGTTTTTATTATTTAACCTTCATGAGGAGCTAACAAGCAATGTTTAAAATGCTACCATGTCCTTCCAACCTTTACAACTCTACAATTATATTTGTGTTATTTAAAACCTAAGAGCCACCAATCCATATTGTCTTCTTCCACCGTGACACATCACCCTAAATATGTCAACTGCCTGTTCTTTAACTGTCCAAAGAACATCTGTTATAACTCCAGGTGCTTCGCTGTCCAGACGTTCGCGGTAATTTTTTCCCAGTTGATACAGAGAACGCAACAGACCATTGCATAGAAAACAATTCCTCTTTGCCCAATCTGCTTGTGTTCAGTGTGTATTAGGAGGAATCTCTTTTAAAAACAAAATCACAAATATTAAACTGTGATTTCTTTAGTAGATTTTTTCATGTTGCATTTTATTCTATATTCTATATGCATGGACTACTAGAAAACAGTGAAACATCCTTTAAAAAATTAAAATCTACTCTGGAAAGCAGGGGGAAAGAAAATAAGAGTAGAAAGAAAGAGAAAGAAAATCGTAAGTTACAGTTTATCTTCTTTAACCATTGTTAGTCTCATCTATGGAAGTATTAGGATGAACTATAAACCCAGGGCAGTTTGAGTGATAAATCTCCATTTTTTTGGATCAGATTGATTTGCGCCATCGAATCAGACTTTACCATGTCCTTCTTATGGTTAGTTACCTCTTCTTTCTGATTTTCATATGAGTGTGAAATGTTTATATACATATATTCTCCCACATATACAGAATATCTCCCTTTTTGTCTTGATTTAGATTAAATCACATATCAACTGTATACACCCACACCCCTCTACCCCCACACACTGAGGCTTGGGGAGAACTTTTAAATTAAACACTGTGGAGCTTTTGAAACTATCTAGAACAATAGATAAACCACAGAAGCCACTAACATTGCCCGAGGCTTTATTTTATTATTTTGTGGTATTTTCTAAATATGAAGTATAAGGACCCAGTGGGGAAGTTTGTATTGGATTTTAGTTATTTTATTTGTTGTGGCTCAAAGACAGACTTAGAATGTCCATGCTCTTCAATCCCCTCAAACACTCTATGTGTTTTGTTAGAGATATTATAAACTATTTTCCTTCATCTCGGGGATAAATGTCCGAGTTTGAAAGCTAAATAGTCACACATAACTAGCAATAGCTGCTTAGTCATTACTAACTCACAGCCTAATTCCACTAATGAGTTATTACCCCTCTTCAGATATGAGATAAACTGGAGTGTCCATTTTAATTTTTTATTTCTTGCAGAAGAGACATGAAATATGGAAAACTGTACTCTGACATAAGCTAAAGAAAAAAAAAACACAATTTATTTGAAACACTGACCAATTCCCTCTGTGTTAATGTACCCAGAAGAATGTGTCAGCAGCTCAACTTTCACTGTTCATTGAGAAAAGTCATTGTCTACCACCTAGGAATTCACTTCTGAAGCTTTTCAAACATTTCAAATGCAGAGAAACATTGCTAGTTACTGGTGCAAAATTATAGCAACTCATAAAACATTACTCACATATATTAACCATGTAAAACATGCAACCATATTTGTGCTCAGCTTGGGTAATTCCTCAAATCAATATTTTAATGGAAAGTTGCTTACATTATCCAAATACAAACTAGCCTAAAAACAGACTTTCATCAAAAAAAAAAAAAAAACTTCAATGTGACAAACCCACTTACTCCTGGCAGTTTAGATATAACCACAGGATTGAAATTATGTGTCTTCCTCTTTCCTATTAATATTAGTAGTTCTTGTTATAACAATGGAGTTAGACTTCCGGGTCAGCTTTTCAGCCAGAAATTCTGGATTCGTGCTTGAATTTCACTCATTCTATTAGCATAAGTCATTTATTCCACAGAAATAAGTTCTGGGTTTTGGAAAATGACCATTGCAACAAATGCATTGAGGCAGAAATATACCTGCGTACACCTGGTAAATGGAGGAGCCCATGTTGCTTGTGAACATGCCTGTCTCTATCAGAGGAGTTTTTCTCTAGGAAAAGGCGTGCCCAAAGTTCTGAGCATGTTACACTACCTGTCGTCAAGAGGTTCATTTATTTAGTTACTGCCTGGCACTAGCGATTCATTCTCCCCACTTTGCCTCCCCACTCCACCTCTCTCTGGTCAGTGAAAATTCCCATGCCTTTTGATTGAGTGTTTCAATGGAAGTCCAGAATTCCAGATGAGCATGGGACTCCGGTCCGGCAGTACACCCTGCCCTGAGCAGAAACTCTCTGAGGAGGTTCTGTCCAACACACACTAAGGGACCAGGCAGGCAGGGCTCTATGCCTCCGTTTCTTTACTCATGAAATAAGATAAACACACCCATCTCCCACCCGATGTACCCCCTAGCAAGAAGAAATGAGAAAGTGCTGGGGGAGTGTTTTGAATCTGGAGGCAGAAGATGCCATGTAAGTAAACAGTAATTTTATTAATTGCCTAGAAATAGAAAATGTTGAGTTTAAATCAATGCTACTTTCTTCAGAGTAAACACTAAATATAACATCCAAAACGATATGGTTAAAATTAACTTGCAGTTGCTTTACAAGCTGGTGAGATACAATTAAAAATGGGGGATATTGCCAAATCTCATTTACTGCTTTCTTTCTTGTGAATAATATCTGTACATTCAGGTCTTCATTATACTTCTCAATGGCATAGGAATACCATTGTATCTGCTTATTCTTGATTTTTATCAATGGAAAAAAATTATTAAATTCCCATGCAACATTAACTACCACAATAATACACACTAGGGCTGCTGCACCCAACAAGACCTCTGGCACCATCCTCCTCCCCTACCCTCCCTTCCCGTCTCCCTCCCTGCCTCTCTCCAATCCTAAGCATGTGTGTGCATGTGCACATGTGTGTGCTTGTGTATGTGTATGCCTTACTGTAGGACTATAGTGTGCAATATGGCTGTCACTGACTGCTCACAGTATGCCAAACAGCACTGAATGGGTTAATTGGCATTTTTAAAAGGTAATTGTGAAGTGTAACCGGCAGGGTTATCACCAGAATTGGGAGGTGGAATGTAGGTCTCCCACCCACTGGAGACTCTTACATCTTGAAGAGCAGGATGAAGACAAAAGCGATGCTACTGCTGTTTCTTGATTTTCCCTTTCAGCTGCAACTGCTAACCCCCAATGCTCCCTTTTGAATTTACTGTATCAAGCCAGTAGTTACAGCAGAGTAGTATGTGCTCCGTCCTGACTACAGAATTACCTTGGGATTTGATTGTAGCATAAATATGCAGCAAATCATTGTATGTGTGGGGTTTTTTAATCATGCATAATATATATACACAGAATTTGTTTGGAAAAGAATTACAAAATGACTGGAGTCAACGAAACCAACATATTTTAAGACATAGCCATGACTTTTAGTGTAGAATCTAACATTTTTAAATGGGCTTTTAAACAGGTAATTATAAAGCATACTTAAATGCCATTTACTGCAGATCATGATTGCCACAAAATAGAGATTCAGCTGCCATGAGTGCCTTCCACTGGCACCTAAGGTAACTTCTTGGTTTAACTTTGAAAAGGAAGTGTTTCATTTGATAGCTAGAACATCTTTCATTACATTTGAATAAAAGAAAGACAAGAAAAGGGAACTATTAAAAAGAGATTTCTAAATGGCATGGTAAGCTAAAGGGGTAAATCATATTTTACCTTATGCCGGGATTGAATGCTCAGTTGTCCAGGCTCAAACACAAATATGCACAGACACAGTACATGCTCTGAAGTCAGAGACTATGTCTTCTTTATCACTCCATTCCTTGCAATTCCCAGCTCACCGTTATCAACATAATAGGTGTGCAAGATACATTGTCAAAATCAATGGCTTTGTGAAATGAAACAGAATTAAAAGAGAATTGTTTACTTAAAATACTAAGAATTGTGAACTTTGGCCACACCAAAATAGGCCAGTGGGTGACCACTGGGGTACTAAAGCTCTGCAACAGTTCCAACTCAAGAGAAATAAAATTAAGCATAGAATAAGAATATATTTTCTTATGATAATAGTTTTCTGGCAGTGGCCTTAATCTTCCCTTGATGTGGAAGAAAGCATTTTTATAAAGATATAAAAATCTCTCAAACATATGATGGATATTTTCTATAAAATGAAGAGATAATATCAATCTCCTCCCCACCCCTCACTTCTTTCTACACACCCTGTTCAATTATCCTATCTGCCCTTTGCCCGGCAGCCCACCTCTAAAATTCTTGGCTTGAGAACAACCCATCACCTTCAGAATTGCTTGAGTAGCAGAGTCAGTCTTGGCAGAAGGTGAGTGTGGCCCAGTGGTCTGTCAATCAGAACCTCAAAGTCTGGGCAATGCCACACACTCCCACACACACACGTGCGTGTGCGCCCACGTGCCATCCCACCAGGAAACTCTGAATTGGCTTTCCCCCTCTGCACCAGCCTGCAACAGTGCAGGAATCCATACCAGCTCCAGTCTTCTCTCCTGCAGGCAGCTTCCGTCTTAGGAGAAACAAAGTAGGGGGGATTGCAAAGGATCAATACCTCTTCTGGTGCAAACAGAAGGGTGAACAGAACTGTATTCATTTTGGACTATAAAAATTGCTCCTTTTTACCTCACCTCCTTGCTATTTATGAAAGAAATCTCAATTAATACTCAATTAGTATAATTAGCACCAATTTACTGTGACTTTAATAACTTGGGATAATTTCATTTAATCTAGTTCATATCCATAGCCAATATTACAACAATAAACAGTTGCATTCCTTTTTTTTTTGGACTAATGTAGGCTTATTTGCCCGCTTTCCTTAATGGGAATTCATTTACAAGTATTGCCAATATCCTCCTAACAGGTATGCGTTTAAATGGTTTCCAGTAGAATTCTACTGTCAGCATCCAAGAACACGTGGACTGTGGGTTCCCCTTTTGCCTTCTGCATCTTTACTTACTTGTGCCCAAGCCTAATGCAGTATAATTGAAACAATTTTATTGTCTGGAGCTATTCATTCTAATGTTTCAATGACAGAAAATACTGGTCAATTTGACAAGTTAATATGACTTCAGTGGTCATTTGAACTCCTTTAAGCCATTGGGTGCTAAAATTGCTTGTCACCTCTTTTCACCTGCAAACGAAATTCAACCAGTATGTGAGGTTGGTGGGGGGAGGGGAGGGAGGTGGAGAAAGTTTTTCACTGAAAAGCAGCTCTGTCAGGAGTAATTGCAAGTTTTGATAATTGATAGGACACTGCCCCTTTTTCAATGGCAAGATCTCTCGAAGCAGCACTTGACTCTCCTGTTTGCCACCTTTATTAAAAGCTCCTAAACTTTGTGTCTTGTCTCATATGCTAAAGGCTTGACTAGTCTCATCTCTCCCCCTTCCAAATATATAAAACACTGTCCTTAAAAACAATGTCTTAGTCACTAAAGAAGCAAATAATGTGGATCATTATTCAGGACTACATTTAAAGGTCATTCCCTAAAACATAAGCAGGCCCATGTGTCCCAGCGGCAACCGACAATGTTGGTTCTAAACTTCCTGCTATTAATACAATCTCACACAACAAGGTTTCGACAGTAACTGCTTTGCAAGCAGGTTACTAAAAAAAATAAAATTATATTTTTTATGCATATTTCAGAGCCATTCCTTGGCGACTTTAAAACCGATTGCTTTAAATAGAATGTTTTAAATAAGTTCACATATAACATAAAATCCACTTTTTCAACTAAATAGTTTACGGATTTATTTCACCTAAATAGAGTTCAGATTGCATGGTGGGACCTAGTGTCATTCTTTCTATATTTTTCCAAGGAAATTCTTGATTCTAATGACATCCAGGAGGCCCTCAGTGTATGCTGCCTATTCTTACAATGACAAAAGCTTTCTCTACAGTTTTGGGTATAATTTCTTCTTGAACGATAAATTTTAAGATATTCTGTTCTTTTTGGGGTGGAGGGGATTTAACTTTGCTTCTTCGGTTGGCTGGCTCTCCTTGGTTTTGTAAATTCACCCTGGCACTGCTTCTAGGATAGCATGGCCACAGACATACACAACTGTTTTCCACTTCCCATATTTCACTGTGAGGAGTCCTGTGTTGACCATGGCTCCGCATTTTGCCTTTAATCTTACCATTTTGTTTTTTAAGAGTTCTCACTCTTTTGCACTGGAAATTTACCCTACCTCCAGGATCAACATACATCCTTCTGCTCACTCAGAACAAAAGCATGTAAATAAGTCATGAAAAGCCTGATATTTCAACTAGAAAAGTCAACATCGTTTGTAGATATTTTAGAATGCTTTTTCTGCACCTCTAATGTTGTTCTGAAAAGGCAAAATCCACTTTAAATTTGTACCAAGAGATAAGTAGAATAGATTTGTAACTTCCTCCACCGCCACCCCAACAGCTGCAAACTGGTCTGTGGATGAATGTTTTAGACTATAGATTCAAGATTTTCAATTAAAAACAATTTCATGGGATTCTTATTGTGTAGACCATGATGTTGTCTTTTCCTGGATAGAGGCTAATATTTTGCTCTTTTATATTTATGTGTGTATATATATATATATATATATTTTTTTTTTGCTTTTCCTTGGTGCTTTGCAGACCTTCAACGTGGGAATATGTATGCCAATAAAAGGTTCTCCAGAACAGAAGGTGGCCTAATTATTAAAAGGAAGGGCCTTCCTGTGTGTGGTGATCTATTTGTGCATAAGATTCTACAACTGTGAAGGGCCTCATGTGCCACAGAAGGAAAAAAGAGATGGAAGAAAAAGAGAGGGAAATCAAAGTCCTCAGTCGAGGTACATCAGAGAGATTACATAAGAAGGGAAGCATAGTTTTAGAGCCCCCAGAATTCTTGACAAAGAAGTAGTTAGTCGAAGGTCTACATCAAAAGAAAGTGGTGTCTGTGTCATCACAGCCTTCGCTGTGATCTTTTGCCCTTAGTCTCAGAGTAATCAAAAGTCATGCTTAAAAAAAAAAAAAAAAAAAAAAAAAAAAAAAAAAAAGGCTATCTCTTTAAAATTAGATCATCACTCTGTATTAACATGCAGAATGAGTTGTCAATTGACCAAGCAACAAATGTACTTCCTCATATCCTCATTTTCACTTCTATCTATGAATATTTTAAAACCCTAATGTGCGCTTGGCCATTTGGGTTTTAAGCGAAGACTTATCACAGTGTAAAACCCTTCATTTTTATCCCTTAGCTGAGGGCTTCTTTTTCCCTTTTCCAGGGTGTCATTAAAAATCTGATGCCAAGAGCTGGGACTTGGCAAGGTTTGCAATATAATTTGCAATCTGCAGTGTTTGCTGGCTAGCCCCCACCGCCCCCCCCCGCTTTATTTTATTTTTTTCCCCTTACCAGCCTGCCTGCTAGAGTCAATAGGGGGCATCGCTCATCTGTCTAAAAGAAAAATAGCAGCATACTAATTAGAATTCTATTTGCCAGAAGCCTCGGAGTTGCTGTGCTTATAGATTTCAAGCTTCTTTTGTTTGAATTAAATTGCCAACTTTTTTTTCTTCCTTCTTTGCAGTAGCATGAGAGAGCGGGTGCCTTATTTGATTGAAGGGGGGTAGGGGGGAAGGTTGCATGCGGGAAGAGTCTTAGCTGTGGAAATGCTGAGGAAATGTCAGGGTTGTGTTTTAAAATGCCTGGTATGCTTTTCAGGGGCTGACTCCTGTCTTTTGCAGGGTTGTTTTGGGGGAACTGGTGGGAAGGTGGAGAAGTTCAAAGGGCGGAGGCTAGCTCTGGAGCTGAGGCCCCCTGTCTGATGCTGAAATTCTGGGGGCGAGCTGACACACTTGCCCCGCAAAGCCAGATTGTTCATGCTCAGATAAAAACCGTGGGCTGGGATCACAAAGCTGGTTCATAATGGAACACACAGTCTCTCTTGCTCTGTTGAATATTCCTCTCATGGGTGGGGAGATAAAACTGGCAAGATCAAGAGCAAAGAAAGGACCATCTTAAATAGTAACCTGTTTTTACGACACTTTAATAAACTTCTCTTGGTCTCTTTTTAAAATGTCAAAAAGTTTCCCATGAAGAATTTGAAGGCAATATTCATGTTCTCTTTCAAAAATTACACACAGCAGAAAATATGAGGTTCCAGAAAAGTACCAAAATATTTTGGTGAGGAGGATAAAATGATTCAGCATAATCCCATTGTCCGGAATTGCCATGTAAGTCCCAGCGTATTCCTCAATCCGATAAAGGCCTGGAACTAACCAAATGGAAGGTTAGACCTATGATTCCAACCCCACAGATACTTAGCAATTTGGCTCTGAACTAAGCTAATATAAAGGCTCACAGCAGCTCATTATTAAGTTAATTATCCTTTGAAACCCAAGAAACAAGAAACACAGACCCTATTGGATATTTAAGGACTTGGCAATGAAATTTACACTCCAAATGCAATTGTCTATAAAATAATGAGATGTATTATATGTGAATGTGTAAAGATAACGTTGTATTATATATCATAAAATTGTGTTGACCAATACAGCATAGAGACTGGGGGTCCTACCTTTAAGTAATTTTCTTATGAGAGAAATATGTCGTTATAAAGCACTCCAGTGCCAGGGCCAATGTCTATGGTGCAAAAATTGTTCATTTTTGCATTTGCACTATAGAAATTGAGCCTGGCACTGGAGAGCTGTATCCACCCCCATCTTCCAAAGAAATGTGTCTCTTCCTGCATGTTTAAAGAGTGTGATCACCTGGCAAAGTGTGAAAAACCCATGAATTTTGTAAAAATGAACCATAACCTCTATTGTTAGTGCCAACTTCTTAGTTACTTAGTATATTTCTGTTTTTCTTTATTAGACCATCCAATTCAAGAGAAAGGAATAAGATCTTATATTGGTGGACCTGTGAATTACATGGGGACAGTTCAAAGGTAATTATCTCAAAGAAATTTGCTCACCAGAATATCTGCCTGAGCTCAAAATGCTTACAGATGTTAGAAACACATTCCTTAGAATTGACAAATTTTAATTGGACTAGTTTTGGGATCTGGGTCTTGCCCAAGCAAGAACTTACTTTGTACATGTCTCTCAAGAAGCAAACATTTTAAGATGTTTAGAAATGATTATATCCTGTACTTGAAATAGACATTTTTTGTCACACATCTGTCTTTTTCTCCCTCTATACGTTCCTTTAAATTTCTTAACAGCACTCAAAGCTGGAAATTTCACGATGCTTACAGTATCGTGAAAAGCCTGGAGCCAACTCCACTCACATCTTCTTGAATTACTCTTCCAATTCTAAGGCTCTAAGCCTCCAGTTCTCCTTTATCTGTTCTTGTTATAAAAAGTGGCAGGAGGCAGAGTGGCAGAATGACCCACAAGATGGCACCTGTCACCAGGGGATTTTTCCTGCATTCTGTAGGCCAAATTTTGTTTGAACTCACTGTGGCCTCTGTCATATCCTCAATTTCCCTCCACTCTTGGCCCTACCTCTTAATCCCCTTGGTGCAGGCTGAGGCTGTTTACCCGGCTCCTGAAACCTTTTTCTTCGAGAAGCCAAAGTCAAACTTTAATTTGAAATCTGGCCTCAGAATGAAGCAGCAGAAACCGCCACCAGGTATTGGATATTGGGGTGCCATAGCAGCCTTCTTGTGCTTAGAGCCAGTGATGGAAATGATTGCTTTTTTAAGACTGATTTTCCCTGTGGCATTACCCCCATGCCGTGTATGCTCTAGGCCTCAAGATAAGGAAACTGATTGCAACACTAATGAGACTATAGGATTTTGATTTCTTTTAAGGCAAACATACGACAAATGGATGAAATAAAAATATCTTGCGATGAGCCTGCTGCTTTTAACCATGGCTGGAATTAAGCATATATCTATGCATATTACATCCAAGTTCTTCATTTGCAAAGGAGTCAAAAAAATCTAATAAAGGAAAAGGATAATGCTTTTGAAGAACCAACCAACATTTTTTTTAAATAACTTTTCTCACACAAAACAAGTATGCAAATAATTTTATGATATGTTTGGCAAATTAGAAATAGTTTCTGTTTCTCCAGCCACTAAAACTGGGTGATTTGGAGGAATCTGAATATCTAGGGATTCGAGAAGCAAGTGAGTAGATGTCTGTATATTAAGTCAGTCAGTGTGTGCAGAAAGACTCTGTAACTGTGTCAGCCAAAGGTTAGTTTTATTATCAGAACCATGAGACATCTTTAAATGTTAAAGCCATTAACTTATTAACATGAGGATGAGGAGGAATATTACTTTATCAATATTCTTTGAAATAAACTCAATTCGAATAACAGAATTTTTGTTTCATGTTAATTAAATAGACTATTCGAAATAATTAAAAGCCGGCTGGAAAAGGGGGCACAGTGCAGGCAGGAGCTGGTGGGGAGGTCACTCATTCACACTAGAGAAGTGGCTGCATCTTATTCTGGTGGTGTCCAGGGAAACTGACAACTTCTCTGGACCAGCAGCGTGACACTTCTGCCTCTTTCTGTATCCCTGCCTTGCCAAGGCAGAGAAGGCGATAGAAGAAGCCTGCCACTGGCAGGGCACAGTGACCCATTGTGTGACAAACCCCCGCCTCTTCCCTCAGCCCCTCAGGCGGGCAGGGGCTGTGACTGTCCACAGTCCCACTGAGTTCTCTCAGCATTTCAGCAATGGCGCTAAAAAGGGTCTTGAAGCATTGTAATTAAACTCATCCACAGCTGCTGTAATGAAACAAACCGGAGAAATGCATTGCGTGTCAAGGACAGCTAACGTTTGTGCTATTTTCATAATCTTTTTAAAAAATCATTGTCATTTTCTGTGTTTCCTGTGTGAACACCATTACTTCTGCTTCTTTTAACTACCTTCCTGCTCCCTTGGGAATCATTTTTAAGGTCAGCCAGTGTACATTAATCCTGCCTCAAGTAAAAGTTTACTCCTCACAATGGAAACGACAGGCCTATACAATAACACATGAAAAAGTCATTCATTATTTATTTTAAAAAAGCAAAAGGAATAGACTGCCTATTTGCACATTACACAAATGCTATATGAACACTGCAGAGTGTGTGTGTGTGTGTGCTTATTACAGAAATACTATCCCCTATAATATCTCGTTGCTTTTCTGATTATTTTAGACTTTCCCCAATAGAGGAATAAACAATAACATTTTCACAGTACTCAAATGGAATACCATTGATATCTTTCCTTTAAATTTACCGCCCATTTGCTTCTAGTGTTTGATGCTCTGCCTCTCCCAACAGATAAGTCATGTCTTTTTTTCCCTGAGAGATTGAACCACGCAAAGAAAGGGAGGGGCTGTGGCAGGAAGAGGAGCAAGAAGGAGAAGCTGAGATCTTTACTATGTGTGCGTTTATCTGTCTCTAAGTAGGACTTTAATATAATTCGGTGAGATACTCCTCTCCCTTTTGAGCCAGGCACAAAAACAAGCTCATGAAATCAAACAAGAGGGCAAGAGCTTATCTTCCCCCAACAAATTTATCAAGAGAGAGTTTGTGGTGGGCTTATGAAACTGTCATGGAGGGACAAGGTAGAGATCAAATGTACTGTTGAGTAAGGAAACGAAGCACAAACTTTGCCCAGAGCTTGGGGACAATGATGCTCAAAGATTAACCCACCCTCTCAATTAACACCTCACATGAAAATCCCTGCAAGGTCATGGGATCTGTGCTTCGGTGCGGTCAATCAGCGCCGCCCGCCTCCATACAAACTGAGATCGAATGCAGAATTAACACCGGTCCCCAAGCCCTCGCTCACAGACTCACGTCAGATTAAGCCCTTGCACAGAGAAGATATGAAAAGCATTTCTAATTAGGGTCTGAGGTTACTGGTTAAAATGCAGTCGAGCAGTCTACCAACCATTCTTCTCCTTTTTTATAATTTTAATTAAACTCAGATACTATTTAATTCCTACCTGCATAGATTTAGTGCTACTTGAATGCAAACCTGATAAAGAATACTCCTGATCCCCACTTAGCTGCCACAAGGACTTATTAAAGAGGGGGTGACTGTCTCCAAGATCTTCCAGGAGTCCCTTTGCAATAATTACTTTTCTATCAAATGAAAAGCATAATATTTTTCCGTAAATAGGTTTTTTCCCTGTGAAACTTTGACTTCCCTACTCTCTTGACAAAATTGTAATTATAACTTCACTGTAGGGGTTACTTTACATCAGGCTAGCCATTAGAATGCTTTTTCTTGCACACCAAAGCTCTGTTTCCTCGTGGTTTACTGTAATTTGAGATAGACACTAGAGAATTTTTCCTACAAATGTATCACTAATTAGATGTGGATATGTTGATTCTGTATTTTAAAAAATGCCATTGACCAGGTCCTATTTGAATTATTAGGAATTCTGCAGTGTGTCTGAGTCCTTCTGCCATAGTCTGATTAGTAGTCTAGAGCCTTGGTACCAATTTTTAATATCTGCAGTGACCCCAGAAGCCTTAAACAACATCTTCAGCATACTAAAGCCTTGTTACTCCAAAGCACAGGTCTGAATAATTCAGGATCTGTGACGGCAGTTCTGCCCTTATGAAACCATGTGGGAGACTTTGGGATTCTAGAATCTGTAATGCTGGTTGCTTTTCTATGGCCTTTCTATTTCTCTCCCAGTGGTAGCTTCAAATAGCCACTGCTTCAAAAATATTTTTCTAAAGTCTTGCTGGAATGATAGCAATATTCGAATGTATCCAAATAAGTTTCTATTTTAAGTAATCGTAGCAGAACTCCTGCTTAATTATGCAGGCCTAAAACCTCCCTTCAACTGGGTGGCAGTTAAAATATACTCTCATGTTTGATGTCTTAAAAGTGTTGTTTGCCATTTTTAAGATGAAATGACGTGAAAACAGGATGTGCTATCATTAGACAATCTAGTTTACATTTAAGGAAAGACACTTTGAATAAATGATATATGAAGAAATGTGCTTTAGATTTCTACAGATTGGCTACCAAACTAAATACAAGATTTGGGAAAGTTTGGAATCTTAGAATAACCAGAGCTTTAGGGACCACAAAATCCAAAATTTTAAAGGACTAGGTTCAAACTTTTTTCCTCTCGCCCCTTTTTTTTTCTCCATAAGCCACTGGTTGTAACTCAGAAGTATTCAAAAAGAGTCAGACTCTCAAGTAGTCAACTGGTACCCTGGGACCAGGGCATTAGCAAGGGTGTGTGCTCAGTGCTGTTTACAGAAGTGCTCTGGAAGTTGCTTGAGACTATGCTACAAAGGACCAAGTCTTAGACTGAGCATTTTGCCTGAGCCTCAGAGCATGAAGCTGGTGATTTGGCACACATATTGCATCAACAACAGGTTCTACTCTCCTCTAGGCAGCAAGTGCAAGAACATGTTGTGGAAGCAAGAAGAGCTTGCTGAGGTTAGTGTAACACTCTGTCTTCTCAAAGTTTCTTTCCTAGTCCCCCTTTTCCGTCTCACTGCCGTAAGTCTGTGTCCTTCCTTTACCTATCACCTTGATTATTGCAAGAGATTAATAATTGCCCCCCTCCTTCTAATATATTTTTCCCCTACTATAATCCATATTCAACCAATGATGCATACTTCTCATGGTTCCCATTTCCTACAGAATACCTTCACATCTATCTTCTATCTACTTGGCAAACCATGTGGCTTATACACCTCCATGAAGCTGTCATCCACCTCTACCAATATATGCGCAGAAACTTGAACACATTTTGAATATTCCTAACTCAAGGTTTGGAAGGACAGCACAGTAACATGATAAAGAACAGACTGAGGCCGGGCGTGGTGGCTCATGCCTGTAATCCCAGTACTTTGGGAGGCTGAGGCGGGCGGATCATCTGAGGTCAGGAGTTCGAGATCAGCCGGGCCAACTTGGTGAAACTCTGTCTCTACGAAAAATACAAAAATTAGCCAGGTGTGGTGGCATGCGCCTGTAATCCCAGGTACTTGGGAGGCTGAGGCAGGAGAATAGCTTGAACTTGGAAGGAGGAGGTTGCGGTGAACCAAGATCACACCACTGCCCTCCAACGTGGCTGACAGAGTGAGACTCCGTCTATAAAAAAAAAAAAAAAAAAAAAGAAGGAAAGAAAGAAAGAAAGACAAGACTGGCATCCTCATTCCCCACTTCCTAGCCGGTGACCATGGGAAAGTTACTTAACCTCTTGGTATCTCACTTTCCTCATCTGTAAACTGGGGCTAAGTATCCCTACCTATACACAGAATTGATGTGAGAAAAAGTGGGTTAGTGCCTATAAAGGGCTAAGAACGATGCCTGGCACAGAGTAAGCATTATTGCTATTTTGAAAAATATCATTCAAGTCACTCCTCCCTTGCCTGGAAAACCTTTCTCTCTAGTACCTGCCTGTTGAATACCCCGTGTTCTTTTAAGGCCTGTGTCCTCTGCAAAATCCCTCCTGGTGCTCCCAGTGAGAATGGGGTAACTCTTTCTCTCCCATGGGATCCTTCCAGCACCTGACACCCTGGCATTTATTACAGTTGTCTAAGCAGGTCAGCGGTTCTCTAGCTGTATGTCATGAAACAAGACCAGTTGGCCTCAGGTTTTGACCACGGGGTAAAATATTCTCAAGCTACAACTGAGGATGCATGTTGGTCCTGGGGATGTCAGACAGACCAGAGCATGAGCTCCTGGAGGGCAGCCTGCGTCTGTTTTAGCTTTGCATCTCCCATCGCTCTAAGCACAGTGCTGTGAGCAGAGCAGATGCTTAGTAAATGTTTGTTAAATTAAATCTCAGGCAATTTGCTTCGATTTACTTAGAACTCCCTGGGTAAGTAATCAGTTCCTATACCATTCAATGAGTTTTTAATAGCATTTACATTGGACTCGCCATATAAGTTAATCAAAACCAGCTCTCTTAGTCCCTGGTTCAGACTCAGGGATTTCACACAAAAAGACTCAGGTCAGTGCCTTTGCTCATCTTAACAGAGACTGAAACTGAATGGGAGAAGCCCTAACTCTCCGTAAATTTCTCTCCCATTTGTTAAAGAGGCATTATAGAAAGAGACCCATTAAACAGGCCAATGGAATCAAAGATTTGTTTCCCATGGATTCCTGTTCCCAAAGAGTGACCAGTTGTCTACATTGCTGAAATGAATTGATTGTTTTTAGAAGGCTTCACGTTTTCAGAAATTATGGAACATCATTTCAGGGTTTGTTGAAAATGTTCAAGTACTTGAAATTCAGGAAACAAAAAAAAAAAAGAGGGCCCAAAATTTAAACCCAAAGATAATTACAAATATTTCTAATTACATCTGCTCCATGAAAATATCTGATGTGAACATGAGTGAAATTAATTTGAATTTTAACTACTTTGCTGGGTTTTTTTTCTTTTTAAATTTCTATTAAGTTCCACAATAGCCAAATATAAAAAAGAAGAAAATTGGAGGTATAGTCTTAAGGGCAAGCGGAAAAATGAATAAAAACTTACATGACTAAACATAGAGGAAATATTTTTTGAGGATCAAATGCTGCCAATGCTATTGTGAAAGTCATTAGATGTATGAATCTTTTGCCAGTTATCTTGTTTGAAAAGATAGTTCTAGGCTTCCTTGATTGAACTAAATATTTATTTGATGGCAACATACTGATTACATATAATGTAGAAAACATAAAAATTATATTAACAAAATGAATTCCTCCAACTATAACACCTGGAAATTAAAACCAATATTTGAGAAACACCTTGTGCCAAAGTCTCGGTTATGTTACCTCCTTTAATTCTCACACGGCTTCCAAAATTTCCAATTTATCCAATTGTGTAATGTACCTTCAGATAATTAAATAGGTTGACTTTCTAAATGGGATTATAACTACAAATACTGAAACTTTAAAAGAGTTCTTCCAATTTTGTATGACAGTTAAGATTTCCATTGTATAGATAAGAAAACCGAGGTTCAAAGAGCAGTAACTGTTGCACAAGTAGAAAACAAGAGATATTTAAACCTGAGCATCTCTAATCTGAAGTTCAAGTGCTTTCCCCTACACGAGTTTGATTCTTTCCTCAAGAATTGTCCCATTTATTCATGTATTTATTCATTCAGAAAATATTTATTGGAAGCCATCGATATGATTATCATTTTCTTAAAAGGCTCTGGGAACACAGCAAATAACGAAACAAAATTTCACCCTTTGTTTCCCCCGCTAGGACACAGGAGATATTGGTGGTGGAGACAGACTGGACGTTCTTCCCCACCACAACTGTCACTCTGCTTCCTTCCAGTATTTCTGGTGTCTAATCTTTACATCATAACAACCTGCTTTGCCTTTTACTAGAGTAGAAGTGGGGAACTAGGTATCAGGATATTATCTTTATTGAACTGACCCGTATCTTCCATAATATTGTCCACTACAATTTTCCCTTTGGTTATAACAGCTTTGAAGACAGAGGAATTTGTAATGGCAGAAATAAGTAAATATGACAGAGACATGTGAAACCTGCGTCTTCAGTACCTTCTACCTTTATGCAAATGTTTTTCAGTGATTAACTCAACCAAGTGCATGCCTAAAATGGATGTTCCACGTATTTTCCATCCAGGCATCCATTTGACTCAAGGACACATGCTCCATGAGCAACATTTCAGATTAATGAGTTGAGGCCCACAGCAAAGCCAGGTTAATATATTTTCTTGTTGCTGAATCTGATAGTTTCCATCTGCTGTATCATGGTTTAATGTCCCAGAACGCTTGAGTTGCCTAATAGAGTACGTATGAAAATCACACAAGATTTCTTCCTCGTAAAGGCTCTGTAAAGAAAAAGCTGCAAAGCAATATTCAAAAACAGAACATCAACAATGACAATATAATAATGATAGGCAATGCTCTATCAAATACGTAATTAATATTTTAATTATTTTCTCTGTAATATCTGCATCCTACTGTGCAAAGTAACTGGGTCTCATAATTTTCAAAGATGACAAGATTATCATTATTAATGTTCTAGGACACGTATTTATTTTTAATGTTATTAATGGTACTACTGATGGAGAATACAAGAGTCATTCTGAGGTAAGGAGGTGGTTCCTTCTGATGAGTCCACTCGGGTCTCAGAATTTAACATTCCATATTGATTAATAATTTATTTGTGGCTTAAGTCAATTTTTTGTGTATCCCAGTTGTGTATCCACATCTATATTTGTCTACTAAATTACTTTAAAGAGCTCTAAAAATAATTGGCCTATTATCTCACACAGATAGTTTTAATTGAGACGGTTAGAATTTTAGAAATTATGAACATCAGAGTGCTTGTTTTATGCTTTTCTTTTTTCCGTGATTTTTTTTTTTTTTTTTTTCTGGCAGGGGAAAATCTTTGCCTTCTCAGTCTTAGACCTCAGAGATATATGATCGGTTAAATCTGTGGAAGATTTAAAATAGTTTGTTTCCAAAAACTCAAGGCTGTTCATAAATCTATGCTTCTCATGGCCTAGAGATTCAAGGTTTTCAATACGTAGCTACTCCCTTCACATGGTTACTAAGCCCTTAAAATGTGGCTACTCTGAGTTGACTTGTGCCTAAGTGTAAACTGCTCTCTGGTTTTTGAAGACTTAGTATAGAAAAGCCGCAAATCTGATTAATAATGTCTTAATAGGCGGGGCGCGGTGGCTCACGCCTGTAATCCCAGGACTTTGGGAGGCAGAGGTGGGCGGATCACGAGGTTAGGAGATCGAGACCATCCTGGCTAACACGGTGAAACCCCGTCTCTGCTAAAAATACAAAAATTAGCCAGGTGAGGTGGCGGGTGCCTGTTCCCAGCTACTCAGGAGGCTGAGACAGGAGAATGGTGTGAACCTGGGAGGCGGAGCTTGCAGTGAGGCGAGATAGCACCACTGCACTCCAGCCTGGATGACAAGCGAGACTCCATATCAAAATAATAATGATGATAATAATAATAATGTCTTAACAATATATTTAAGTAGTAATAGTTTGGACTTATTGGTCTATCTAAAATATTATTTAATATTTTTACTTTTTCAGCGTGGCTACAAGAAATTACATATGTAGTTCAAATAATATTTCTATTGGGCAGTGCTACTCTACAGGTCAATCTTTGGAACTGGTTATTAACCCATTTTACAGTTGAGAAAATTCAAGTCACAGACCATGAGTGATGGACCGGGGATATGAATTCAGACCATTTGGTTCTAGAAACCATGTTCTTAACTCCTGTAAATATTCCCTCAGAAACATGCTCACACCCCAAAGACTCAACTCCTTCCCCACGGATACCCTGAGCTCAGTAGCTTATGAGAGAAGTCCAGAACCATCAATGCTCTGGCAACTGAAAAAAAATGTCCCAAACAGGACAAACAACTCCAAGATGGGATGGCAACAACCTTGGTTATATAAAAATATTCTCAGACAAGACATGGGCATTGTCTATAAATGAAAACAAGGAGCAATTTTTGCTGAGTTAATTCTACAGGAAAGGCAGGGGCTATCAGCATGCTTCTCGGCCCCGTATTTGCATCAGTGACTGGCACTCTATTAGGATTGGTATCAAGGGGGTGGGATCCTGGTTTCCCTGGATTTGGGCCTTTCACGCCTTCTGATTGATAGCTTCTACTTGTAAAGCGGTCACCCGCGCAGCTGTCTCGTGCTCCTGTCCGCCTTTCCACTGCAGTTGATGCAATTCTGGTTTCATTCATCAGCCCCCTTGAATAGCAACATCCTCCAGTTGGAGGAAAACCTGCTGTCGCCATGCACGGCCCACATTTGCATGCACGCACTGTCCTGCCAAGCACTCGGTGGCACCGTGTCTGCCAACTGACAGGCAGCTCGTGGATCCCATCCCTGATAAGTTTTCTAGTTTCTCAAATTATCTGTGTTTTACTTCGCTTTCATGCTCAAAGCATAACAAATGTCTTTGATATGTTTCTGTGTGCTGTGGAATGCCAATGGCGTCAATTGAACTGTATCACACCGTGGAAAAGGCTGTTTTGCAGAGCCTCAATTGGCCATGAGCTATAAATATCTGCTGTTTCATGATGCCTTTGATTGCTACATAAACTCTGATCATTAAACATTGATCAAAGATGGCTTGCGATCAAATGGCATTATGCTACAATGATATGGATGCAATAGGCAAGGGTCAGGATCAGGTGTTCTGTTAACGCCCAAGCCCTCATTGTGGACAGGCTACCCCTAGGCTCAGACGTGTCTGTTTTTTCGGTCTTTCAGGGTAATTTTAATGAAATGCATTGTCCTAGAATTTTTATGGCTTGTAATATGTTTCTTTGGAAATGTTTATGGGATTACTTCTGCCTTTTAGGAACACTTGCAAACATATGAAGATGAAGAATTGTGAAGAAATAAACAAACAGCAAAACAGACAAGGCACACAAATATAGATTGAGAGCTAGATAGATAGGCAGGTAAGTAGCCTTCTATATATTTAAATAACCTTTTATTTCTTTTCATATTGACAAGTAATAGCTGTTGATTGTAGAAAATTTGAAAAATACAGAAAAAAAATTATACCAGACCTAAGAACCAGAAATAATTCACTATATTAACATTTTGGTTTGCATCCTTTCATGTTTTGCTATTCACAAATACTGTTTTTCCAAGCACTGGAACATACTTTGCACTTTGCATCTGTCCACGTCACACATAAGAGTGCCCTTAGCACTCTTTCTTTTTTTTTTTTTTAAACTTATGTACTTACCCTGAACATTTCTCTGTGGCATTATTCTCCAAGAGCACATGTTGTAATATCTGCATGATAAATCATGTGTATGTGTGTATGTTTGATAATTAATTTAACTCCCCTACTGTTTGACATAAATACCTCTTTTTCTTTATCTCTGTAGGTTATCTAGCACATTGGGATCACTAAATAGAATATAGGTTGAAATGGACAATATAGATTAAATAACCAGTCTAAAAATCAACTTTCCTACAAAACAACATTTGTATTCACATCCAACATTGTAAATGAAACCAAAATTTCTTAGTGAATTAAGTCACTGGGGACTCTTAAAAATATACATTTTTTTCCTTGCTCAGTTAAGCAAAAGCATCCCTCAATGGAGAATTATTTCTCCCACTTACGGTTGATATATACTGTTTTCTATTTTCTCAGAAAACTCCCATAGACATCAAGTTTATCCTGATTGTTTGCCTCTAAAATCAGAGTTTCATTTGTAGTAATTCCAATTTAGATGTAAGATAATTAGCAAAATCCCAAAGAAGTGATCAGATTGTGAGTGTGTTACTTGATTGGGACATTACAATAATTTACTGTTCAATTCCTATGATGTCAGAACAACTGAATAAATGTAAAATAATTTCCTAGTATTGCCAGGAAAAGAGAGTAAATGCCATTTGGCCTAATGAAGATAGTGCTGAGTGATAAATTAGTTCTCTCATCTGAAAATAATGAAGTTTAACTAGAAGATCTCTAACTTCTTCTTTTCCTCTGAAATGCTATGATCTGTTCATACTTCAATTCTTCATTCTCAGATAAGATCAAGTCTGAAACATTGAGCAAATTGAATAGGCTTGTCTTAAAAAATAAAGTCCACATTTAAGTGTGTGAAGTGTATGGAGATACAGATATAGAGAAATAGATATAGACAGAGGTGCAGATGTAGATATAGATACAGATATTTGTATATATTCGTTTCAGTGCCTCACCCCAATAGACCCCATCGCCCAATATTCATGCCTTCTTTTAAAACTGGTCTGGGCCCTGTGAGCTACTTTAACCAATAAAATGTGGCATAAGTAATGCTGTCTGAAGTGATGTCTCATACTCAATGCTTGATGCATTCTGGACGCATCTGCTTTTGCACTCTTAGAAGCCAGCTGCTATGTAAGATGTCTATCTACCCTTACACTACCATGCTGTGAGGAAGCCCAAGCAGCCTATTTCTATGCCTAGAGAAGGATGGTCTCAGTAAGCTTCCCCCAGGGGAGCTCCCTGGTAGCACTTACTGCCAGCCAGGTGAATTAGGTCATTTTAGATGTTTCATCCACCTCACCACCCAGGTGACACCATGCAAAGAAGAAATGTCCTGGTCAATTTATATGATCATGAAAAATAATTGTTGTTTTAAGCCCCTAAGTTTTGTAGTAACTTATTATACAACAATAGAAAATGATATAGAGTATTCACAAACTACACATCCAACAAATGACTAATATCCAGAATCTATAAGGAACTTAAATAATTCAACAAACAAAAACCAAACAACCCCATTAAAAAGTGGGCAAAGGACATGAACAGACACTTCTAAAAAGAAGACATACAAGGGGCCAAAAACCATATGAAAAAATGCTCAGCATCACTAATCATCTGAGAAATGCATATAAAACCATAATGAAAAACAATCTCATATCAGTCAGAATGGCTATTATTAAAAACAAACAAACAAAAGAAATAATAAACCAACCAGATGTTGGTAAGGCTGAAGCAGCAGAGAAAAGGGAGCACTTATGCTTACAAAAATTAGCCAGACATGGTGGTGCATGCCTGTAATCCCAGTTATTCAGAAGTCCGAAGCAGGAGAATCGTTTGAGATTCTTAACAGAGAATTACACAGGTTATAGTGAGCTGCGATCATGCCACTGCACTCTAGCCTGGGCAACAGAGCAAGACTTCATCTCAATTAAACAAACAAACAAAACCTAATGGAATGGGAAAATGTGGTACATATACACCATGGAATACTATGCAGCCATAAAAAAAGAATAAAATTGTGTCCTTTGCAGCAACATGGATGCAGTCACAGGCCATTATCCTAAGTGAATTAACACAGGGATAGGAAACAAAATACCACATGTTCTCACTTATAAGTGGAGCTAAACATTGGGTACCTATGGACATAAAGATGAAAGCAATACGTGCTGGAGACTACTGGAGGGGGGAAGGGAAGAAGGGCTGTAAAGTTACCTATTGGGTACTATGCTGACTACCTGGTACCTCATTCATACCCCAAACGTCAGCATCTCACTATACCCATGTAACAAACCTGCACAGGTACTCCTTGAATCTAAAGTAAAAGTTGAAAAAGACAAAAAAGGGAAAATGATATATTTTAACTGTTTTGGGGAATTCAGAATAGAATAAGATGTAATTTTTTCACATTTGAAAAATATGAAAAATGAATAGCACATATATGCGTAAGTGCATATGTATGTGTATTTTTGTGCATATTACTATTACAATGGTAGTAAAAATAACATGACTCAGTTTAAAAGCAAGATTACATCATTTTAATTGAGACAAATTTCTTGCACTCTTTACCATTGGAATATTTATGTGAGTCATTAGATTCTTGAATTATCATGAGGAATATTTTGTTTATGTTGTTCCTGTGATAGATTCAAATCAACAGATTCATAAATGCACGTTCACTCTAGGTCAGAAGAAATTGCATTCCAAAGTTACACAGTTGAGTGGCATTTGTACTCACCAAGTTCTGAGTGCATAATACATGTGATAAATGTGTCTGACTTGGCACTGATGTGACAAGGCCCAGTGGGCCAGTGGATGGAAACAAAAGTGCCAGATTCTGCCATAGAGAAGGACAATAGGCAGTTATATCCCTCTAACTGGCCTTCAGCCTACCTTAGAAACAGATGTGTCTCACTTTGACTGTGGACAGGGACTTTCTCCAAGAGATGATGAGAGAGCCAAGCCCAGTCACAGAACATCTCTCAACACCTCACCAGATGAGAAGTGTAAACAAAATAACAACCACACCATTTCACCAGCAGGAACAAAACCAGAAGAGGTACTACCTTCTCCCTTATGCTTCCTAACATGACAGCCAAGGAAAGAAACTTGCAGCTTCAACCTTACCCTCACTCTCCTGAGCTGTTGCTGTGGAGGACCATGAGCAACAAAGCTCTGAGGCTTCTCACCCATATCCTCCCCAATCCAAAGAGAAAGATGTCTATGAAAAGGATGAAAAAAAAATTAAGCATAGAAATTTCTCCCTGCAACATAAGATCTCAGAAGAGCAGATAGGCCAACCAGTGCCAGAGTCTTTCAGGCCTCCACAGTGAATTGAATCTGAGGGTGTTCCTTAGGAGACACCTCAGCTAGGTAGATTGAGTTTATAACCAAGCAGCAACAACAACAACAAAATTCAATTCAGAAGGCGGATCCTAGAGCCTCCTTCAAGGGCACCCCACAGGGAGCTTGCCCACCCCCTACTCACAGACTTCAAGCAAACGGGATAGAAGTATACCCTTCTGTGGCTTGAAACAAAAGACCAATCCTTCTCAGATTAAATGGGAAGGATTCACTTACATCAAATCAGAATAAATAGCAGGTCTAGACAAAGCTTCTTAAGTTAGATTTGTCCAAGATTTTTCATAAGTAAAACCTCAAACATATTACATTAAAAAAAAAAGAAAGAAAGCAACTAGCTGAACTTACAGAGCAAAGAGTAGAGTGAAGGTGACCAGGGGCAGAGGGGATGGGGAGGGTGTGTTTGTCCATTTCCGTTGATATAAAGGAATACCTGAGGCTGAGTAACTTACAAAGAAAAGAGGTTTATTTTGGCTCATGGTTCTGCAAGCTATACACAAAGCATAGTGCCAGCATCTGCTTCTCATGAAGGCCTCAGGAAGCTTCCAATCATGGCAGAAGGCAAAGGGGAACCAGCATATCACATGGTGAGAGAGGAAACAAGAGAGAGGTGCCAGGCTCTCTTAAACCAGATCTCACATGAACTCATAAAGTGAGAACTTACTCAATACTGTGAGGACAACACCAAGCTATTCATGAAGGATCTGACCCCATGACCCTAACACCTCCTACTAGCCCAACCTCTAACACTGGAGGCCACACTGCAACTTGAGATTTGGAGAGTACAAGCATCCAAACTATATCAGAGGTTTAGGTAGATATTGGTCCAAGGGTATAAAATTTTGGTCCCAAGGAGAAATAAGTTCAAGAGATCTGTTGTACAATATGATGATTCCAGTTAATAATGATGCATTTTATACTCAAAAATTGCCAAGAAAGTAGATTTTAAGTGTTCTCACTGCAAAAAAAATGATAAGTATGTGAGGCAATGGATATGTTAATTAGCTTGATGTAGCCATTCCACCATGTATACATATATCAAAACATGTTCAACACCATACATATCTACAATTTTCAATTTAAAAATAAATTTAAAAGTTGGGGAAAAGGAGGGACTTTTCATACTGTATTTGTTAACTATTGCTACAGTACACACCAACACATAACTCAGTGACTTTAAGCAACATTTAATATTTTTCACACATCTGCAGTTTTTCTAGGAGTCAGCTGATGGAGGATGGACTCAACTAGGATGTCTCTGCTTTCCACATTTCTCAGCCTCCTCCTAAAATCTGTGGGCTAGCCCAGAGATGTTTTTCCCATGATTATGGCAGAGGTGCTAGAAGGCAGATGAAAACATGCAAGGCCTCTTAAGGCAGGCCTTAACCTGGTGCACCGTCATCTCTGCATTCTTCTATTTACCAAAGCATAGCCCTGGCCAAATTTACAGTCAAGGGGCAGGGCAAAAGACAGAAAAACTGCCACTTTAGAGAGGAAAACTACAAAGTCACACAGCAAAGAGTATGAAGTCTAGAGGAAAAAAATAGGTCAACAGTGCAGAGAACAAAAAGGAAAATTCCCTGGGTCTCCTATACTATAGGAAAACTGGAAGGTCATTGATTTAGTAAAAATAAATGATCAACAATACAATGATGAAACCACAGGATCAAATGGAAAGGCAAAGCATGGTCCTTGAAAAAAAAATTGAAGACATGAACGTCACAGTTATATAGCTAGTAAATACATTTGATGTTGCTGAAAATCAAATTACTGAGATAGAAGAAAAGTTTGAGATTATCACCATGGATCCAGGGGGAGAAGGCTGCTGAGGACTTCGATAATGTCAGTGGGGAAACCAAAGAAAAGGACTACCCTACTGAAAGAAAAGGACTTCCCTACTGGCTCTATTTTAAAAATATCAGGCTGGGTGCGGTGGCTCACACCTGTAATCCCAGTGCTTTGGGAGGCCAAGCCAAGAGAATCACCTGAGGCCAGGAGTTCCAGACCAGATATATATATAGATATAGATATAGATATAGATATAGATATAGATATAGATATATACATACACATATATATACACACAGATATATATACACACACACACGTGTGTGTGTGTGTGTGTGTGTGTGTATATACGTATATATATTGGGCAGGACACTGATGGACCCAACTCTCATACCTAGACCATGTGCTCTGACCAGGGTATTGGAAAGAACCATTGTCAGGCTTGGTATCCAGAAACTCATGGAAAGGTAACTGGCAGCTTCCACATGAACCACACAATTGATGACAGCAGGGAGCACTTCTCCTTCCAAAAATAGTAATGGAAGTGTTACTGAGCGATGAAAACTCAGATGTCCTCTGCACATGTGGTTGCATTAAATCCAGAAATCTAGGGAAGTAAGGAGCAAAAATGAGTAAAATGGGAATGTCAGTGTCAATTTTGCCTATTCACAATTTAGCCCAAGGATGCCTATCCTCAGAAAAGTAGAACAGTAGAACAGGCTCTTCTCAATTCCTGTCATCCAATTTTCAGAGTGTTATTATCACTACCAAGTCCAGGAACATCATCTCCATCTAAAATACTGTTTTCCTAGGAGGGTTTATCCAAAATCAACTGACTAGCTTACTAACTTTGGAATATAATACATATTCAAATTAGGACTGCCTGTGACTGATATGATTTGTTATCATGTGAATACAAGTGAAAGAAAAACAAAAATGTTAATAGTGGATAATTTCTACAGTACTGGATAAGGTTAGTGTTTTTTTTTTCTGATTTGTACTTTTCTGTGCTTTTAAAATTTCCTAAAATATACCTGTAATGTGTTAAGGTTTCAAAATGTGTTAAGGTTTGATTTTTAATAATTAGATATACAGATGTTAGATGAATTACTTTTATTGTAATGACAGTCTGACCTGCCTTATTATTTCAAGTTAAGCTTCACAAGCTTGCTAAGTACCAAAGTTTAGGCTCTAGTTCAAATATTTTACTGTATTTTAAATATAAGAACTCGATTTTATCAATGAATCCATTTGTAAGAGCCTGAAGGATTAACTTTGACCAAACACTTAAGATGCTGATTTTTAAACTGCAGCCCAATATACTAACTGACCTATAGTGAAAGAGAGTTCTATCCCTGAGACCAGAAGACACCCTCCTGGGTGTGAGGTCCAGACAGGAATATACTTGGAGTTAGTGAGGATTAAGTTTGGTCACATGCTACAGAAAACCCAGACTGAGAGTGACTTGAACCCCAAAGCTTTATTCTCTTGCACACAAATTCAGCAGTGTACATTCCAATAGAGCCAGTTCACAAAATCATCAGGGACTCTCTGCAGCTTGCTGCTTCCCAATGTCTGGAGCGAGGCTTCAATCAACATGGAGTTCCAGCCACTGCTTTACATCACAACGGGAGGAAGGAAGAATGAGAAGGAGAAAAGTACAGCCCTCCCTTTAAGGGCACTTCCAAAAGCTGCATATGTCACTCTCCTTAAGTCCCATTGGCCAAAATTCAACCACATGGCCTTATCCAGCCACAAGAGGGGCTGGGACGTGAAGTCTTTACTCTAGATGGTGTGTGCCCTTCACTGCGGGCTGTGGGGAGAACAGATAGTGGACAAGTAGCAATCTCTGCCACAAGTTATGAGAAAAATAAACAGGCAATATGGAACCCATGTAATGCGAGGGTATTCACATCTAACTTGCTCCATCTTCCCTACTTTTAAGAGCAATTTCATCTTAAAAACCAACACCAATTGCATGAAACTAAAAACACCCCCTCTCCTAGACAGTGCAGAGATAAATCTCTCAGATTATACCTGCAGCCGTTCTTCTTTCTCTACATTATTTGCCACTTCCTAGAAACTTCCATCAGTAAAACCTCACCTGTTGACTTGCTGTAATTCCCAAGATAATAACTCATCTGATGTTAGTTTTATTTTTGGCAACTTTTACAGATGCGTCTTTATCCTAACAAGTAGGCTGTTTTGAAATCACAGTGTAGGTTGGGTTACAGTTCATCCCATGAGTAGAAGATTTTAACATCAGATATGAAGTTGACTATGTGCTTAAAATTGGGGGCAGGAGAGAGCAAAGTTCATGGGCTGTTTAAGCCCTGTTGTTCCTGCCTGCCTGCTACATGTGTAAGCTCTATACAGAAAGTTCTGCTCTGCTGCCATTCCCTCACCTGGGCATTTTTCTGAAGTGATTGAGTTTCGGGACATCATTCCTTCATTTCCTTGGGTAAGTGAACTTTATCGCACAGATGCCAGAGCAGGTTTGGGTTGCTTGTGCTCTTCAGGCATCTTCCATCTGACTCGTGAGCCCCAACACATATGGCCAATTCAGACTGACCCTTCCAGTCGACTCATAATCTGTAAGATTTCTCATCCTCCAAGCTTGATAAATCACCAAATGTTCCCTCATAGTACCAGACCAAGACGCTTATCCATGAAGAGCACAGAGTTGAAATCCAGTGTCCCACAATTGGTCATCTAACCGTTTGTCCTAACCTCTGTGTCCTCTTTGGGATTACTACATCAGTGGGAAGCAGGAACATTGAGGAGAGAGTGGAGCAGAGGAGAAAGAATAGAAATTGGCCAATGAAGAAAGACAGAAAATCTAGGGATGTTCCATGATCAGGGTGGGAAAGTACACACACCAAGTCATCTTGAAACTATATTTTCTGTGCATCTGTGATCCTCTACTACTGGTCAATTTCTTTTTGCTGTTTTTCTTATTGCTTGAGTCCTATGATTGGTTTATAAGAAAATAAAATCCTATGGATCTAGGACTGAGGTAAGTCTAGTTCACTGCTGATAGCCGGTTGTCTAGAATACTATCTAGCATTTAGTAATACCCAGTGAGATATTCGTTGATTGATCAACTAATGGTTTATATATTGTAAGCATATATTCTTCTATTTAAATTTAAAATTAATATGCACATACTTCTTGTAATTGAGTTCTCATCCCACTAGATAAGTGACAGTGCACCAATGGCTGCAGAGCTCCTCTTCTGATTTGTTGCTGTTTACACCAGCTTGGTAGGAAAAGCTTTTATCTCCCTGAAGAATTCTGTGTGAACAAACTGCATGTCTATAAAATTGTGCGTGGGTGGGTGTGTGCCTATAAGGTGTTAAGACATTATTTATAGAAGAAAAATTCTTCACCCTCAATTCTGGGGGACCAAAAAGTCAAGAAACAGAACAGTCTGTCGCTGTGTATGTTCCCAGGAGATGTCAATAAGTTTTACAAACCAAATGAGATTGAAATACATTAACTCCCTAGGAAAAAAAAAAAAAAAAGACTCATGATGAATGCTGTTAGAATGGTAGTAGCTACTCGTCTTCCTAAAACTGAATTTTTCAAATATAAGGAATTCTTAAACAGGACTACTCTATTTTCATAACTAGGTATAAGAACATTTATTTATATTGTAAATAGGCATTATTTATATATCACGCTATATACGACCATTTTAAAATGAAACAGCTGTATTAAAAGTTAGGCATCATAAAACTTAAGGATGTGTACATATTTTAAGCACTGCGTTGTATTTCTAAATTTTTCTAGGTCTAAAGAGGTTGAGAAAAACATCCACTTACATGGTCATTAACAATAATGATTTCTAAAAATTATTTTTGTCAAATAATAGTTTTTTTGTTAAAAAAGGCAAAATTTTGCTTGTAATTAGTCAACAAGATGGAGACTAAGCCAAAAATCTTAAGATGTCCTCAAAACCTATGTATCTCTTTTGAAATCCAAGTGAGGGAGGGAATAAGACAATGTCAATCGTGTAGGAACAGGAAGCAATAGCTCTGGACACTGTGTCTGGAGAAACACTATTAGGACCCAGTGGAATCCAAGCCTTTCTCCACCTGGTCTGCCATATTTTCCTAAAAACTCTCACTGTAAAGATGGTCTAAAAGGTCAATGTTAGGATCCACCAGTTTTCCCAGGAGGAGCAACCACACGTTAGTAGAGGATTGTCAGAAAAGCTGGCTTGCAAGATTAGGGCTAACCCTAAGAGAATGGCTCATGGACCACATAGGTGTCCAGTCTTGGATGTCATGACTATTCCCAGAGCAGAATATGATGCCTGAAACATAATTTACGCTTAATCATTTTTAAGTGAGTGACTTAGCAAAAGTCATATAGATGTAGGGAAGGGCACTACAGCAGGAGTCATTGAGGCAACTAAAGGTCTCTGGGTAGTAGGGGAGACTAATGACTAAACTGTGAAGATAAAGAGATGCTAAACCATGGTAACTATATAACACAGAAGTTTTTCTCCCCACATGGTTCTGAAGATGGGAGGTTTAGATGGTGGGACAGTGTTTCCCCTCAAAAGTCGTCTGTGGCCTCAGATCCCTTCCATCTTGTTGAACTACTATCTCTTGGGATGCCGTCTTCATCTGGGTGGCAGGTGCTGAGCACCTGCTATGAACACAGTCCACATCTTACCCTGACAGCAGGGAAGAGAAAGGAGGAGCACATCTCCCTCCTTTAAGGTCAAGACCTGGAAGTGGCACACAAAACTCTTACGTCTATTCATAGACCGCATCTAGTCATCAAAGAGCATAAGAAATCTCATCTGAAGTGGGAAGTCATGGGCCAGGAAAATGTCTATTTCTGTAGAAGAAGAGGGGGAGTGGATGAGGGCAAAGAGTAGGGGTGGATATCTAGCAGTCAACTGAGATGGGGAACAGGCTATGGGAGACCAGGCAGTCTTGACTGTGGAGTTAAGTCTCACTCTCTTCTCTCTGAGGCCCATCTCCAGCATGACAACCAGATGTCCATGTGGACATCACCTTGGCCATGAGCTGTAGGGTCCACGGACTGACAATTCTACCTTTTCCTGAGAAAATCTCTAGTGGGACAGCATCCATTTAATTGAAGCTGACTACTCCTGAAAAGTAAAAAGTAAACGCATTGTTTAAAACTTCAGCACTGTTTCTGCTTTTTTTTTTTTTTTGGCCTTTTGAGGAAACAGTCTTGACATTAGAATTCTGAAAATGAAGTAAACACTCTAGTCAGTTCTTTTCCATTCACTTACATTTGAGAGAGTTGGCTGTCAAGCTAAAAGGCACTAATGTATTCTCCTCACTCCAAATACATCAAAGAAAGAATGAAAAGATACTGCAAGTAAAGTTTTCAAAGCTTTTTCCTTCTTTTTTTCTTTTTTTTTTTAAGCTGGCTATTTAATGGAAATGACTACTGTGTAGCCCATAGATTATCCTTATTAAAAAAAAATCCATTTGATGCTTTGTAAAGAGTAACTTTTCAACTTCCAAGTACTTTTAATCCAGGTGCTTCATAAAGGTGATACTCCAGGTTACTGCTTTTAAGACAGAAAGTCCTTACTGGAACATGGGTGCTGCCTTAATGCCAGGTAAATGCAACTCAGCCCAGGCTCTACTGAGAAAATGTCTTAACCTTCTTAGCAGCCAGCATTGGTCACTATTACTATTCACACTTTCATCTTCTTAATGTTTCCTTAAACTTGTATATTTGAATTTTGGGGAAAAAAATGCCTCATCACACTGGGACTGCCATCTATACAGAGAGATTTTTATCCATGAAGATTTCCTTCTGTTGTTTTCCAAGGCCTGGCCTTCACCCCGACCTCAGCAATGCATTTGCACATTGTCCATAGGTTAACAGACATCTGCTGTCTTCGTTATGAACTGCTGAGAGCTTGACATGTCCAGGCAGATGGTGATGAGTCAATGAGGTTCTAGCTAGCTTAGGGGCCACCTCAGGCTTTCTTTGTTTTCTTCATGCTGCAGACTGTACCCAAAGAGTCCCTGAAAATCATTTCAACTTGGCTCCCACTGTGGTAAGAGGTGTTGCATGGAACCATCCCCTATTCCTCAAAGTATTATGGGCTTTTTAAGCCATGTCAGAAAAAAAAAAAAATCATTGTTTGTTTGTTTTGAGATGGAGTCTCACTCTGTCTCTCAGGCTGGAGTGCAGTGGCACCATCTCGGCTCACTATAGCCTCCACCTCTCAGGTTCAAGGGATTCTCCTGCCTCGACTTCACGATCAGCTTGAACTACAATCATGTGCCACCACACCAGTTAAGTTTTGTGTTTTTACAAAAGGTTTGCCATGTTGGCCAGGCTGGTCTTGAACCCCTGACCTCAAGTGATCTGCCTGTCTTGGCCTCACAGAGTGCTAAGATTACAGGCATGAGCCACCATATCCAACCTCGTATTCATTTCTCTATTGCTGCCATATCAAAATGCTACGATTTTAGTACCTTAGAAGGAGACATTTATTATCTCACAGCTCTGCAGGCCAGAGGTCCACATGGACTCAGCTGGTTTCTTGGCTCTGGGTCTATCAGGCAAAAATCAACACGCCCACTGGCTGAACTCTTAACCAGAGGCTCTGAAAACCAGCTTCTAAGCTGACTCACATTGTTGGCAGATTCCAGCTCCCTGCAGTTCTCAGTCAGGTCCTCATTTCCTTGCTGGTTGTCAGCTGGGGGATAAAACCTCTCTCCAGTCCCTTCCATCTCTGAATCAGCAATGGTCTTCCACTTGGCATCTTTTCAGCCTCTCATTCTGCAGTATCTCTCTGTCTCCAGCTAGGGAAAGTTCTCTGCTCTGAAGGACTCATGTAGTAAAATTGGGCCCATTCAGATAATCCAGGATAATCTTCCTATTTTAAGGTCCACAACCTTAATTACATCTGCAAAGTCCCTTTGGCCATGTGGTGTAGCATAGTTACAGGCTCCACGGATTAGAGTATGAATCTTCGGGGCGATTCTACCTGTCACAGGGACTGGACTATAGGTAACAGAATGCAGATCTCATTCTCCTCTAAACTGAGAAGGTACACCCAGTCCTGGCAAGAATTGGGGTGGGGGGTGGACAGAGTGATGGCAGTCAGACCATGTACCTGAATTCTAGGGCAAGAGGAGACCCAGAATGAGCAAGAATGGCTGTTGACCAATGTCCTGTTGGAAAATGGACAAGATTGTAAATGGGTATGATCAAATCTTCCTGGTGGTAGTCCAGAACTTAAATCTTTACATGTGTTTTGTTTTTTCATTTACTTATTTACTATATGATTAGTTAGTTATTCTGCTAGGTAGGTTCTAGTTGGTTCCAGTCATGTATTTATCATCCTACAGTATTACAAAGAATTGAGTGGCCTGCAATAAATAGATACAGTAAAATAGACATTATAGCAACAATAATACATCAACAGAAACCTTCCCTAGGGATATACAAATATCAGTGAAGGCTTGCATATCAAGTAGCTCATAAATGCTATTTATAATCTTTAGACTTTGGGGGCTGAGTTGAATGAGACATGATTGTGGTCATGTGGCATTATGCCAATATACAATGACACATGAATATGAATATGATTTTGTTGGAAAAAAAAAAAAAGCAGTTTTCCAAAAGTGCCTGAAAGTTATACCCTGCAATCATTCACAACTGTGGTCTCATCCTTTCTCAGACTCCAGGATAACCTCTATTCCAAGGCCTTCAGAAGACACATCATGATTGTCACAAGTCCAGTAGTGAGACACAGAGAGACAAAAGTCAATGCAGAGAAGTCCATCTTCTGTCTGAAACTCCCTTCTGGGACTTCCTTTGTATTCAGGGACAGTCCCCATTGGGCATGACTCCTTGGCAAGAAGCACATCCAGCCAACCTCTGGGGCTAAAGGAGCCAGATGTATTCTCTCCCTGTCAGCTGGCAACTGAAGAGTGCATTTCCAAAGCTTGGCCAAGCAATGCTCTTACCTGAGATTCTAGAGTGTAGGGCATTAGTCATGCAGGAGCAGCAGGAGTAGGGTCGTAGTTGACCTTTGCTGCCAGCAGTGTGGAAGGTTCAGTCAGGAGGGCCAAAAAACATGTTGTTCCTGCTGAGCTGATTGTTCCTGCCTCAGTTCCTGCCTATTTCCCAAGCCTGGCTCTCCCGCCTTCACATTGGTTTGTGAGCTACCTGAGATCACTGCAATACATTCCCTTCCTGCTTAAGTTAGCCAGCATTCGTTTATTATGCTTGCAACCAAGGACCCCACCTGATACACATTTGTTGCCTCTCAATGCTTGCTCTGCCTGCCTCTTACTGTCAGAGATGTATGAGAAAATGAAGAACGTTAAAGAATTTTTTGTGCTAAATACCAAAGAATGCTAAATAAAGGACTTAAGAAGGAACAAACGACAGCCACTTTGCAACAACATCTCATCATCTTTAGCAGGGAGAATAACAGTAATACAGCAATGGCCCAGGCAAAACAACCAAATGATCCAATATCCTGTAGAAATCACCAGCCAGACAGGGGACTCCACAAAGAAAGAGTCACAAAGTCACAAGTCAGGAACTTAAGAAGTAGGTGGTCATTTGGGCTTCACAAGTTCATTAGGTAAAGGAAAATGGCATCTATGCATATATAGCCTAGTCCTAGATCCCTCGAATCATGTAGTTTTTGTTTTCCTAGTGGCACAGCCCTTTGTGCTGCATAAAGTAGAGTGACATGAATTACCAAGTGCAAACCTTCTTTAGATGTCAACAATTCAATTCTGATATTGTGTATTATTGCTGCATGATTTTAGATAGACAGATTTTTGGTATGGCTGTAAATAATCAGATATGTTTAGCCTTAAGGAAATGAAAAAGTGGTATAAAAGGGAGTATTGGTATTCCAGCCTGAGCAATACCGTTTTGTCTCTTTCCTTCTCCCACAATTAGGGACACTAGATGTCTCCTTTAAAGAACAAACAAAAAAATTCAGTTTCTCTATTTTCAGACTACTTTAGGATGTGAAAAGTCTCCCATGTTGCTCATTTTAGAGACTCCAAGTCTAGTAATGATAAAGGCTAAATTGATATCTGCCTTTTTGGTAAGAGAATCCCAAAGCTGCAGGATGTTGGGATTTTTATAAAATGTGAGGCTGCACATCTCAACCATCATGTTCTTGTGCGTTTGGCTCTCCTATCCATGGGACCCGTCCTTGTCAAGTTTTAACACCTTTGCTATAGACTAAGGCTGCCTTTAGTTTCTGAGTTTACCATCTACTGTTCCTCTGGGTTTATGATTTTCAATAGTTGCTAAACATCCATGATTTTATCCAAGTCACTGTCAAATTTGCTATTAAGTGGGCCTGAGACTTTCATTCATGTTCCAGCACCTTTGGGTAGAGAAGTATTGGAACAGCAGTATTCTCAATTACAAATCCAGCCCATTGTCCTGGCATCCTATTCAAACAAGGAGTCCTTGCAGAGACAGAATCAGGAGTGCTGCTCCCCATTAAAGCAGGTAAAAGACATGCCCAGCTAATGCCTGATCAAACAGAATTAACTCCTAATGAAATAGAGTTGCTGGTTAGTCCTACTGTAGAGACTTTACAGACTGCCTCAGATATCTTGGGTAAGATCAGAACTGGGAAATGACATCTGACCTTACCTAGTGTTAGTTTTCACAATATCCAACAGCCAAGCCATCAAGGGAGGAAACCCCCAAAGTAGTCTGATAATCCCCCAGAAAAGCCCCTTATTAACTTAACATCTGTCCTTTCACCAAATTACCCATCTGGACCCTTGGTATTCTCCTCTGAGCCAGTTCTCATCTAAGTTGACCCAGTATTTGCTCTTTCCCTTTCTCTTCCATCCCTGTCTCTATTTTAAGGACATTTCTCTCTCGACTTTCAGCTCAGACCAACCTCTTTGAGTGATTCTGTTTGAACTCCCAAGGTAAAGCACCTTTCAGCTTTCAATACATCCTCCTAAGGCTCTGGCCCATGCAGCTCATCCCCTCTCTACTGGACCAGTTCCCCAGCCCTGTAATAAAAGTCAAGAGAGGCAGTAGAGCATGCTGTTAAAATTTCAACTTGGAGTTACACTCTCCTGGATTTGAAATGTGGGTCTGATTAATATTACCTGTGTCCTTGAGCAGATTATTCATATCTCTACCTCTCAGTTTGTTATCTGAGAAATGAGAATGACAAGAATCCTACCACATGGGATTGTCATGTGGCTTCAATTAAGCTGTGTACTTAAAATAAGTGCTCAGTAAATATCAGCCAATTTTAATAGCTATTACTTACAGTCTCGAACAGTGACCTCTGAAATGCCTTCCCACAGTACTGTAACCTCTCAGAGGAGGTCTCCCTTACTTCCCTACCCAAAAGAAGATGACATTTCAAAGACTAAGAAGTGTGTTTTTCTAGTTGCCCACAAAAAATGGCTCTACATTGTGCTTGTAGCCCATTCGACTTGGGCCGAATCCTTTGTGAGTGATGGTGGTGGTCCAAGAGACATTTGATCAAGACTCGTGTCATGATTTATTGTTTTAAAACTGCATTATTCTATCTACCTCTGAAGTCAGATGTTGCAAAGAGTATAGAAAGTGAGAGAGAGGATAGCAGGGGATAGATCATGCAGGATCTTATCAATTACTTATCTCTATCCCAAAAATAAGAAGACAACGGTGAAAGCTTTTAAGCTGGAGAGTGACATGATGAAATTTGTACTTTCATCACTTGTACCACAAAATGAAAAACAGATTGTAGGAGGCAAGAATGGATATGAGGCCCCTTGGACTAGGGTAGTGGTAATAAAGATAAAGACACGTGAGTGGATTCCAGAGATATTTAGAGGTTGAAATAAACAGAATTTGGTTATAGTTTGCATATGAGAAAGTGAGAGAGAAGGAGTTGTCAAGGATGACAATCTGGATTGAGTAACAAACTGGAAAGGTCATAGTTTGTCATCTACTGTAGGAGGATGAGTTTTCTTTAGCTTTTTTTTGTGTGTGTGCAAGATGGATTATAAGCTATGTCTTGAATGTGTTCAATTTTAGATTCTTGAGGCACACCCAGGTGGAGATGAAATGCAGGAAGTTAGTCATAACTAGTTTGGAACAATAGACGTTGGTGGAGGTAGTGTAATATTTCTCATGGTGAAACATGAAACTGCTAGCTCTCCCATAAATGTTTGTTCGTCTCTTATTCTATTGTGTAGCAAATTGCAATAAGAGTCCATGAATTTCTTCCCTTCCCATCCAGACATAGAGTGTATTTCTCTACCCTCTGGATCAGGGTTAGACTTTTCAGCCAATGGAACATCAACAAATGTGACTTCAGCAAAGGCTTAAAAATATTTGGCACATTGGAGCTTGCCCCTTTAGATTGTATAGCAGGGTCTTGAATAACATCATTTTGTTCAACATCATCTCATTGATGAAATATTAAAATCTATTACTGGCCAGGGCCACTGTCTATGTTGAGTTTACACATTCTCCTCATGTCTGCATGAGTTTCCTCCAGGTACTCCGGTTTCCTCCACATCCCCAAGGACATGCACATTAGGTTCATTGGCATGTCATCATGGTTCCAGTCTGAGTGAGCATGAGTGTATGTGAATGTGCCCCATGATGGAATGGCATCCTGTGTGGGGTAGGATCTCACTTTGCTCCCTGAGCTGCCAGGACCCTGAACTTGAGTAATTGGGTAAATAATTAGCTTGCTTACTTAACTAACTTACTTGGGTAAATAATTACTTACTTATACTTATTAATCTTTCTTAAATGCTTGTATAGGGTCTTCATCTATCAGTTTGGTGATGGTTTTGTGACCAGAAATATGCTATAGGAGCTTAACTCGTTTATATCAATGAGCCTATAGTAATAACCTTACATCATTAGCCTATGATAATTGATATAAACGAAAGTTCCTATAGTATATTGCTACACTGTGGTAAAACTGGTTTCCTTATACATTGTTTTGCTTGGAGTTACAGTAACCTATTAAGGACAATGTTAAGTGAAGACTTGCTGTACCTGCAGCCCTGAAAGCATGGTGTAATGAGGCCCAGGTAGCCCACTGGAGGATGAGAACCCACATGGAAGTGAGCCAAGCCAAAAAACAGCCTTCCAACCACCACACTTGCATGTGAAGCTGCCCTGCCAGCTGACCTTGACCCATGAACAGGCCAACTGAAGTCAGACACACTGGGCCAGAGCAAATAATTGCCTCTCTGACCCAGAGAGCTATGTGCTAAATAAGATGATCGTTATTTGCACCACTGAATTTTGGGGTGACTTGTTTCATAGAAAAAGCTAACTTATGTACAGAGTAATAAAATCTCTGCTTTTAAGCTGGACAGTTTTTCTAGGCTCCCTTGCAGCTAGACTTGGCCAAGGAGATGTAAAGGAACTTGCCAGCTGCTGAAAAATTTTCTGAAAAGTTGGCTGGTACAACCTCTGCTATATGATCTCTTTTCTTTCACCCCCATTATCTGTCACCTGAGCTGCACCTGTGATAACTGAAACTCTAGTCATCAATCTAAACTGAAAGAATGAGGGCACATTGTATGCATGTAGCCTTGTAAGCCAGGAGAAGCCTATATCACTGAAGACTTCATGGAAAAGTATCCCACCTTAGTGCTAGGCTTCCTGTCTCCATACTTGAATGTGAGGGAGAAATCATTAACTCCTATCCTCTTTAAATCACTGTTATTTGGGGCCCATTTTACTTACAAGTGAACCCTAAGCCTTACTATTATCAAAACACTAGACACACAAAGTTAGAATGCTTTCATCAATCCACACATGCTATCCTTGGATAATCACTGAGGCATCATCAATTTTTAGTTTCAAATCAGTTCTGCTTGCTTCTTCTTATACTGTCTTTGCAAAAATAATATGGCCTTGACCCTATATGAACACTAATATACATTGTTATGTGAACATTTGAATAGAGCTTTACTATTTTATGGTGCTCTTTTACCATGTTTCTTGGAAAGAAGTATTTTCTAAACTGCTGGTTAAAACCTGTTTGTGAGTTGTAAAATAAAATTACTGGATAACAATTTTATATTTAGTGAAATAAAAGATGATAGAACAGAAGAGAATGGGAGGGAATGGAAAATATCAGAGTCAATCACACGTAGTATGCTTGGTTTTCTTTCCTGAAATTGTTTCATCCATATATATGTGTGTACCAGGTTCTCCTGTAAAATGTATTTTTTTTTAAATTTAGGTGATAATCAAAAGACATGAAAAACAGTTCTGTAGAATGCATCTGCTATTTTCCTCTACTTGTGACCTATCCCTTTTATATTAGTCCATTTTTACACTGCTGATAAAGACATACCCAAGACTGGGTAATTCATAAAGAAAAAGAGGTTTAATGGATTCACAGTCCCACGTGGCTAGGGAGGCCTCACAATCATGGTGAAAGGCAAAAGGCACGTCTTACATGATGGCAGACGAGAGAGAATATGAGAGCCAAGTGGAAAGGGAAACCCCTTATAAAAACATCAGATCTTATGAGACTTATTCACTACCACAAGAACAGCATATGGGAACTGCCCCATGATTCAATTATCTCCCATAAGGTCTGGGTCCCTCTCAAAACACATGGGAATTATGGGGACTACAATTCAAGACGAGCTTTGGGTGGGGACACAGCCAAACCATATCACCTCTTTTTCACCAATGTCACCCAAAATTTCCATGGGGGAATCACCCTCCCTCATTTGTATGTCATTGAAAGAGGTAAGCTTATGACTTGGGCCTGGACAGGTAGCTTGTCTCATCCCTTTGGCCAAAAAAAAAATTGGTTTGGGAAGGAACAGTCCCTGTAATTTCCACTAGGTTCAAACTTTTGCTAGGCAAAAGAATGCATTTCTTTCCAGGGGTTCTGAGGCTTGGTAAATGAAATCTTCCAGTTCTCCCCTCCCCACTCCCGAGGGGCAGCTGCTAATGGTTAAAATGTGAACCTGTAGTGGTTGCTGGCACCAGTGTACCACTACCAAGGCAGAGCCTGCCTGTGGGTGGTGTCAACTCAGATGAAAGTGTGGCTGAGGGATGGACATAGCGAATATGAGCCCTGGCACTAGAATTTGAGCTCCCGCATCTGGCCATGCATCAGGACTGCCTGTCTCTGGAATTTTAATTCTGTCAGTCAAAAATTCCCTTTTGCATTCAGTACAGTTTGATTTGGATTTCTGTCACTTGCAATCAAGAGTCCTCACTACTACACAGTCTCATTTGATGGCAGGAGGATATAATTCATGTATTATTTTAAAGGGGGAAACTGAAATTTACAATAATTAAATAATGTTACCAATCTTACCCAGATAATAGAAACAGAATTTGAATTCATGTCTTCCCACTTCAGAGCTCGTATACTCTGCTGTATATGACCCTCACATAGACAGCATTAATAGGCGTCTTTGACAGATGAAACAATTGAGCCTTCATGACTAAAACATGGAATAGCATTTCTGGAGGCAAAGCATTAGTGTCATCTGGCCTTGTGAAGCAACACAGGCACCTAATAAGCCCATGTCAAGCTTTATTTCTTTCCTGGGAGTTTGAAGTATCTTAAGGAGATAAGATTTACAGACTTCATGGGGTGAGGAAACAAAACTGTAACTCTCATAATTTTGTTCTTTCAGACTCTCCCAAATCTTTGACACAGTCTCCTTACACACTTCCCTGCTGAAAAACTGCATTTTCAAATGGCCAATTACAATCACCACCACTAACTTTTAAAAATTGAGATATAATTTACATGCCATGCACCTCACTTTTCAAAATGTACAAATTAATGGTTTTAATATAATCACAAGGTTATGCAACTAAGTCCAGAATATTTTCACCAGCTCCAAAATAAATTCATACCCAATAGGAGTCATTCCCCTCCTTCCTCTATTCCTTAGTTGGATAGCCATCAGCTCCAGGCCAAGGAAGGCATTTAAGCCCTAACCCTTCATCAGGTCCTGTGCCTATCAAATGTCCTTCCATCTCTATGGTCTCCAACCCTCTCAGAACCCAGAAACCTTCTCTTTGCTTCAGGAAACGCAAAGGCCATCAAAGACTCCTCATCTTCCATTTGCCTCTCAAAGTACCAAGCATCCATGCCTTCCCCTCTTTGATATTCATCCCATCAGTCCGTATAGATCAGAAAACACAAGTTGGTAACCTGTAAGTGAAACCTACAGAAATATGCTTTCAGCTTGCACAATTTTATGGTTTTTTTTCATGGACTTAACATTTTAAAACTAGAAATTTTCACATAAAAATATAGATTCCCATTTGTATTAAAAACTGGAAAGATCTGGGAGCCAGCCTATGTGCTAACATGGGAATGCCCTTTTAGAATGGGATACTCCAGGCTGGTCCTCCACAGTCCTCCCCAATCTCCTCTGCATTGCACTGACCCTGTATCTCTCACAGAAATATTTGTGTTTTTGACTGTGGTCTATACTTGCAATGACAGATGCTGCTATGTGTTCACTACACCATGTCCCTTTCCTGTTTGGGCACAAAGCTAGGCTACATGTTCCCAGACTCCCTTGCAGTTAGATGAGAGCCATGGGACTAAATTCTAGATGACAGAATGAGGGCAGGAGTGATGTTCACCCCATGTGGCCTTGGTCCATAAAAACCTGTGGAATCTTCCATGCCCTCTTTCATCTATTGGCCAGATATAAAGGTCCCCGGGTAGGCAGAAAATGGTGGGGATTCAAGACAAACTGGAGCCCTGTGCAGTAGTGTGTATATGTGGCTGCAGTGCTTGGAAGACTGAGGTTGGTGAATCCAGGAGTTTGAGTCCAGTCTGGGCCACATAGTGAGTCCCTGTCTCTTAAAAGAAATGAGGAAAAAGAAGGAGAAGGAGAAGGAGGAGGAGGAGGAGGAGGTGGAGGAAGAGGAGGAGGAAGAGCAGGAGGAGGAGAAGAAGAAGAAGAAGAAGAAGAAGAAGAAGAAGAAGAAGAAGAAGAAGAAGAAGAAGAAGAAGAAGAAGAAGAAGAAGAAGAAGGAGAAGAAGGAG
>NW_012109919.1:3661140-3699632 GCF_000951045.1 Mandrillus leucophaeus
AAGAAGGAAAGAGTAGGAGAAGGAGGTAGGAGGGAAGAAGAAAGAAGGAAGAAGGAAAGAGTAGGAGAAGGAGGTAGGAGGGAAGAAGAAAGAAGAAAGGAAAGAGCGGAAGCGGAAGCAGCAGCCTGAGTCTGGCAGAGCAGAACAGAGTTCCTGTATTGACTGCATTTGAATTGTGAGGTGAGGAAGAATAACTTGGTTTTGTGTTAAGTCACTGAAACCTTTGAGGTGCTTGCTACAGCCTTTAACCTATTTGACAAATAGACCTTCCAAGCCACAATCCTATATTGGGGACATCTTTTGGGTGGGATGGTTCTCCAATTTTTCTCTGCAACATCCAAAATCTATTTCCAATACCCACTCAAACTCTGAAAACAGAAGCTATGTCCTCCAGAGGGAGATAGAAAAAAAATTTTCATTCTTTTGGTACTCTGTGTTTTCTTATTTGTTTCTGACAAGAGCCCTTTTAGGAAGGGACTACCCCCCATTTCAAAGGTAAGAACAATGAAGCTCAGAAAGGTTTTGCAACTTGTCTAAAATCATACATCCAGCTGGTCATTTGCAGAGCCTGGTCTACCTGTGCTCGCCTGCCTGTCCTGAGCATCCTTCCGGAGACCAGCACACTAATTTACAATGTGATTATGAAACAGCTGCAGCTATACAATGTGCTGCTGCCACTTCAGACCAAATATGGGACTTTTTAAATGGGATCTATCGTACCTTCATTGGAAAAATAACTAATAATCTTATTCCATTAGTAGAGCAGGACGGCGTTGGGGGAAGCCATATTGTGGCAGGGAAGTCTGTTGGGACTCTTCTCTGTGTCCTGCCTGGGCCCTTCAGGGGCACCCCTTGCCCATGACAACAATGCACTTCACCAGGGATTAGTGTCAGCATTCAGATCCTATCACAGGCTCACTCCAGAGTATTTCTAAACATAGCTCTCCAAGTGTTCTAGTTTCAAATACCATGTGATCTGGCTTCAAAATTATTTCCTTATCTCTAAAATGGAGACACAAGACTGCAGTGAGGAACAAATCGAATGTAACAGTGCATTAGCTATTGATTGAGGCATAACAAATCACTCTGAAATTTAGTGGCCTAAAATATTTATTTCTTCTTTTAGCTTTTCAGTGAGTCAGGACTCCAGGTATGGTTAAGCTTAGTCCTCTGGCTCTGGGGGTTTCATAAGGCTGCAATCAAAATATGGACTGAAGCTACCATCATCGGAAGGCTCTCTTAGGAAAGCCCTGTTTCCTAGCTCATTCCCACAGTTGTGGGAAGAATTCAGTTCCACTCAGTCTGTGAGAGACAAGCCTTAGTTCCTCATGAGCTAATGCCTGGAGCGCTCACTCAGTTCCTTGCCACATCGGCCCGTGCACAGAGCATCTCACACCATGCCCGTTAGATTCATCAGAGCAAAAAAGCCAAAAAGAGCCAGAGAGAAGACAGAAATTATGAGATTGTAACTCAATCTCATAAGTGACATTCTATCACTTTTGCCATATTCTAGTTGTTAGAGACAAATCACTAAGTCTAGCCCACATTCAAAGGGAGATTATACAAGAGTATGGATACCAGTGGGTGAGGATCACCGTAAGCCCTCTTAGAAACTGCCTACCACACTGTGTAAATACATTATTCTCAGGCACCCAATAAATGGCAATAGTAATTACTATTACTGTTATTATTGATGATGATGATGATGATGATGATAAAAATATTATAAGACAACAGGTATTTTTGAACCCAGCCAGATTACCTGGGTTAAAATCTCTCCTTAGTCCATCCCGGCTAACACGGTGAAGCCCTGTCTCTACTAAAAATACAAAAGAATTAACCAGGCGTGGTGGTGGGTGCCTGTAGTCCCAGCTACTCGGGAGGCTGAGACAGGAGAATGATGTTAACCCGGGAGGCGGAGCTTGCGGTGAGCCGAGATCGGGCCACTGCACTCCAGCCTGGGTGACAGAGTGAGACTGTTTCAAAAAAAGAAAAAAGAAAACAATTCTCCTTAGTTTCTCATTTGCTATGTGACTTCAAACAAGTTACATAACCTCTCTCCCTCAGTTCCTCATTTGTAAAATTGAGGTAATAATAGGCTTTATCTCGTAGGTTTCTTGTAAAGGTTAAATGACAAGAGACAAGTAAAGTGCTGTGGCTTAAAACTAAACCATGGTAAACATTTAATATATATTAGTGAACACTGAGATTACTAATTTTATTATTTCTCTGCCTCTTGCTTAGGCAGCTCAGTTGATCAACTATTGTCACAATAATGCTGCAGAACAAACACCCTCAAAATCTCAGGGCATAAAATAATGACTATTTATTTCTTGCTCATGGAGCATCTCAGGTCCTGTGTCTCTCATCCTCCTATTGGAACCTGTAGTCAACCAGGACATGTTTTTCTCATGACAATGGTAGAAACCCACAAGACAAGCCCCACTGCAAAATCTCACTTCAAGCCCTTGTTAGAGTCACATCTACCAACAACCCAAACTAAGTCACATGACCAAACTCAAAACCAAGTGTGAAATATATGCTTCCTGTTGGAGAAAGTGCAGTTATATGGGTTTTAGGGAGTGGGATATGGATAGGAAGGATGTGAAACATTGGGGCCAGCAGTTCAATCTTCTTTATATACTCATCTTACACTTTTAGGAGAGAATGGTAGAAGTAATAATGTCTGAAACATGGTAGTGGAGAATAGAGAGTTAGAGGGAAATAAACATATGCCAAGTATTTGCTAAGCTGAACACTATCTAGGTTTACTTCAGCATCACGACTCCTTACCTGTGTATATAGTTGACCCTTGACTGATTTTTTTAAAATGAAACATACAAACTTTATTAAACAAAAGTAGCAGGTAAAGTCAAACAGGCACTTACATTAAGAGAAAAACTGACTGGAAGAACTTTTATCTTAAACATCTTACAGTAACCTACTTGCAGTTGTATTTAACTTGCAGTTGTATTTAACTACTGCAGTTGTATTTAAGCTACAGCACTTTACTTGTCTCTTGTCATTTAACCTTTACGAGAACCCTATGACATAAAGCCTATTATTACCTCAATTTTACCAATGAGGAACTGAGCTCTGTTGCTATGAAGAATACAGCTCATGCACAGGTATGGATGAGAGATTTGTACATTTCTTGAGTATTCACTGAATACTACCTTACATACATAGGTACATTAAATTTGAAAAAGATTTGATGATTCCCAGATAAACTTCATTTTTGTTGATTTTTTTGAAGAGATTGTCTAAAGAGAAGAATATGTGGTTCTGGCTCATGAATCATGTCATGAACCCAACCTAGACTCTGTTGGACACCAAGTCTCCTCCACTCCTCTTCAGATGTCAGATGAGTCAGATGAGTCATAAGATAGGTCGACCCTTGATCAATTGTATACACAGATAAGGAGCTGCGATGCTGAAATGATCCCATTCACAGGGGATGGGATCTAAGACCTCCAAGGATACCAATCCACGGATGCTCGAGACCATTATATAAAATAATATAGTATTTACATGTAACCTACACACATCCCCTGTTATACTTTATCATCTCTAGATTACTTATGATACCTTATATGGTGTAAACACTGTATAAATCATTGTTATACTGTATTGATTTTTATTTGTATCTTTTTTGATTTTTTGTTTATTTTTTGGGATATTTTTGATCTGTGGTTGAATCTGGGGATGTGGAACCCACAGATATGGAAGGTCAACTGTACTATCTTCATTGTTTAATTCAAGAAACTGAGGCATAGAACATTGCCTGTGGCTTGCCTGAATCTAGTTTTCTTCTTAACACCCCACCCACTGCTGTGGGATGCTTGACCATGTATAGATATGGTCACTGGGGAGGGAACTTGGGGCTGGGACTGGCCTTCACAAGGCAACTGGTCTTGATCACCACTACATGAGGAAGGTCTTTATTTCTAGATGGCCACAGTTTTAACAGTTAGAGGGAAGATCAGAGATTACCATCCACCCCTCTCATTAGCTAAAGAAACTGAATGTCAGAGAACAGAAGGCACCAAATGAGTGGGTGGTAAAACCAGGATTGGAAACTCATCTCTGGAGCTCCAGGGCTTTTTCCAGTTTCTCCAACTACTCCTCAGTGTAGGGCTCTAATCCCTGTCTAAATGCAAATTTCCCTGGGAAGAGGGCTTCATCTGACCTTTGTATTGAATGTGATTAACAGTGGAAAGCAGAGTCTGCAAATATTTAAGTACCTGAGGAATAAAGATTAGCCCCAGGAAAGATACGACTCTGTCCACCTCCTGCTGAACCTCGTTACTGTAAGTGACTACACGAAGACCTTAATCAGCACTCAGGTACAGATGTGACCACGGCTTCATCTAAGTTAACTATAGAAGGGGAGCTCTAGAGGTACCATAGAGATCCTCTCCTAAGGAACAGAGATTTAAAAGGCTTGTCTGGAGTCGCACCACAAATCAGAGACAAAAGAAAGATTAACTTTCATTTCTATGATCTTCAGGGCAGTGTCATGTCTCTATACCCAGTCAGGCAGTATTTGGACCACTCTTTCCCAAGTGCGCAATACAGTCGCTGTCCTGCTTGTTGAACCTGTGGACGACGTTTATCTCCAAATGAGCCTTTAAAAGCAACATGTGTTCTTAAGAAGGGAGTGGGTGAAAGAATCTACTTAAGACTCACAACCTTAATAGTCATTGATGTTTTTTCTCCCAATTTAATTACATTGCAGGACATATTTGGCTAAGACACAGCTACTTATGATGTCTACATAAATAACATGATCAGGTAAGTTTCAGTTCACTCTTCTCTTGATTCTACTTTTACTTCTAGATTAATATTACTTTTCAGCCAGTCTCAGTGGCTCATGCCTGTAATCTCAGCACTTTGGGAGGCCGAGGTGGGCGGATCACTTGAGGCCGGGAGCTGGAGATCAGCCTGGCCAACATGACAAAACTCCATCTCTACTGAAAATACAAAAAATTAGCCAGACGTGGTGGTACACAGCTGTAATCCCAGCTACTCGGGAGGATGAGGCACAATAATCACTTGAACCTGGGAAGGCAGAGATGGCTGTGAGCCGAGATCATGCCACTCCACCCCAGCCAGAGCAACAGAGCAAAGCTGTCCAAAAAAAAAAAAGAAGAAGAAGAATATAACTTTTCCTGTCTCATTTGTAATGTGATAGCAAAGTAAGTGACAAGGTTTAATTGTCTCTGGAAGAAAAGCTTTTAAAAATGTATTCTGTAATACGCAACATATTTAGAGCTTACGATAAGCAATTTCTCTCAGGAGGAAGTTTTTCAAGGAAAAAAAAGTGACTCTAAAAGTAATTTCAGCAGCAAAGTAGATTAAATATCCACCATATTAGTCACAGAGCATTAGATGGAATTGAATTGACTGAGCAGAGGTCAAAGAGTGGCTGAAGTTTTTAGCCCACCAGAGGAGCAATAAAATCCAACCATACTTAAAATCATTAACTTTAAACCCTTTGATATGAGATCCAAAACCTCAGTGCTCATACTAGGAACTTCCAAATGCCATGCCTGGTAAAAGAATAAATCCCTTCAAAAGATCTACATTTCATGAAATACTTTAAGGGGAGTAGAAAGCAACAGAAAGAAACTGGAATTTCCAGGTTTTTCTAAAAAAGCTCCAAAAATATATTTCTGCAAGGCTTATTAAACAAAATTCTGTTCCACCTTCCAAAACATTCTCAGGCCAGTGTGCTCCAACTGAACGTAATCTGTCAAAGACTTAAAGTTGATTTCTGGAAAGAAAGGCAAACCTCATGGGTGTGACCTTTCTCCTTTCCCTTCCCTCCTCTCAGCCCTAGCAAAGGTCTGAATCCTCATGGCCACCCTTCTGGGAGGTCCTGTACTCATACCTGAGGGGCAGTGACTCAGGGTTCTTTGGTTTTGTTGTACTGTTTTGTTTGTAACAACATCAAACTGGCTACAAGTCACCTAAAAAGGCACACTATGTGAGCAATCTAAGACCTGTAGTGCCCTTGCACAGTCAAAAGGAAAGTAACTTGAAGTAAGTCTCTGAACTTAGAAGTTGATCAGCAGAGACAATACAAAATTGAAGCAATGACTGGCAAGTAAACATACTGGAGAAAGGGTCTCATATTATCAAGCTAATTCCTAAACAACAGACAGTGAAGGACAAAAGATAAATGCAGCTTTCCTAACCATTAAACAACTTCTCTGTTCTTTCCTCCATTTGAAACTAGTTTGCTCGTCATTGCTAAGTGCACTGAGTTCTGTATCCATTAGTTAACAAAATCAATTTTTGAATATCTATTAAGGGTGCAAGCAGTGTGTCAGTAAATGATGTGATGTCCTCTTTACAGGTGGTTATAGGGAAGAATGAAATGCTGATTTTAGGGGGAAATTTTGCTTTTAATTACCACTGTATTTATAACTAAACTGAAATTGTTTGTTCCTGAGAAAGCAGGTAGTTGATAGAATTTTCTGAGTGCTCAGACTAATGTACCTTTGGAATAATGTTTTAGGAAAAAAAATGTGTGTGGTTGGGCACGGTGGCTCATGACTATCATCCCAGCACTTTGGGGGCCGAGGCGGGTGGATCACTTGAGGCCAGGAGCTCAAGACTTGCCTGGCCAACACGGCAAGACCCCATCTCTACTGAAAAAAAAAAAAATAATTAGCCCGACATGGTAGCACATGCCTGTAATCCCAGCTACTCCAGAGGCTAAGGCAGGAGAATTGCTTAAACCTGGGAGGCAGAGGTTGCAGTGAGCCAAGATGGTGCCATTGCACTCCAGCAAAAGAATCTGTCTCAGATTTAAAAAAAAAAAAAAAAAAATGTGTCCAATAAAGGCAAATGTATGTGAATTTGAGTGATGAAAACTGCAGCATTTTAAAAGACAGTGAGCATTACATTGCTGAGCAGGCAGTAAAAGTTCAACTTTTGACAGCATGAGGAGAAACAGGATCTCCAAACACTAATAGTTGGATCAGGAACAGACACATCCCCATGTGGGTTTAGCTGCTCTTGCATGGGCCAAAGAACCACCGCTAAGCCGTGAGGTTGGGTAGAACCACGTACAATTAGGAAGCTACTCTGGAATGTGAGAAGCTGTGCTATTATAATTCAATTAAGAAGCATTTATATTGAGAAAGGATAGTCCTATGAAAAGTTAGGAGACCTAAATAAGCCTGTATGTGTAAACAAGCCTGTATGTATGTGTCTGTGTATGCATTTATGACATATATGGCATCTGCGAGGGATTTTCTAAAACTTTAGTAGGAAGCCAGGCGCCGTGGCTCACTCCTGAAATTCCAGCACTTTGGGAGGCCAAGGCAGGCGGATCACCTGAGGTTAGGAGTTCAAGAGCAACCTGGCCAACACAGTGAAACTCCGTCTCTACTAAGAATACAAAAATCAGCCAGGCATGGTGACTGTAGTCCCAACTACTCAGGAGGCTGAGGCAGAACTACTTGAACCTGGGAGGTGGGGGCTGCAGTGAGCCAAGATAGCACCACTGCACTCCAGCCTGGGCAACACAGTGAGACTCTGTCTCAAAAAAATAAATAAAATAAAACTTTAGTAGGAGAGCTTTAGGAAGGGAATTGCATAGAGTATTCACCACTCATTGACTGTGTGAGTTTGTACAACCGGCTTCACTTTCTTCTGCCTCATTTTATGTGTCTGTTAGATACAGGTCATAGTAACAGTTCTAATATTATGTGGTTATTGCAAAGATTCACTGAATTAATACATGTAGGCATTAGAACAATACTTGGTACATACAAAGCACTTAAATATTTGCTTTTATTATTTTTTTTTTTTTTTAGTAAGTACTGAATACACATGGTACACAATTTAAAAGGTATGAATTGATACATGGTGAAAAATAAGTTAGCTTTCTATCACTATCCCCTGGACTCTCAGTTCTCTTCCCTCAGGCAGTCATGGTTACCAGATTTTCATGTAAACTTTTAGAGATATTATATACATGTAATACGTGCATGTCTATACTTTAAAGAAAATCAATGGTGGAATACTCTGAACATCATTCTGCACTTTGCTTATTTCACTTAATATCCATTTTGAAGATATTTTCATATCAGTTCTTATAGGAAAAGACCTGCTCACTTCCATAGCAATATATGGTATTTTATTAAATATAAGTGCCCTGATTTATTAAGCAGTTCCCTTTGGATATACATGTAGATTGTTTCAATCTTTTGCTCTCATAAACAACGTTTCAGTGTGCCCATGTAAATAGACATCGTTGTGCATATGTATGTTTATATCTGTAGGAAAAATGCCTACAAGTGAAATTACTGGGTCAAAGAATATGTACATGCCTGATCTTGACAAAATTGTTCAACTGTCTGAAAGGAGATCTTCAGATGTGCATGGTACTTTGTCCAGTTAAATTACACTGCAAACAAAAGATATTTCATGTCATAACTGTTTTGAGAGTTGGAGTCTTATTCTGTCACCTAGGCTAGAGTACAGTAGCACAAACATAGCTCACTGCATCTTCGACCTCCTTGGCTCAAGTCATCCTCCCCCTGCAGCCTCCTAAGTAGCTGTGACTGCAGTCATGCACCACCATGCATGGCTAACTTTTAAATTTTTGGTAGAGATTGGGGTCTCGCTATGTTGCCCAGACTGGTCTCAAACTCATGGCCTCAAGCAATCCTCCTGCCCCAACCTCTAGAGTCAGTGGGATTACAGGTGTGAACCACTGTACCTCCCCTCGTATAATAATTTTTAAAGGAAAAAATCTATCTGCCATCCAATATCACTTGATGTAAAATGCCTTATAATTTTAAAAAGATTATTTGTAATTATTTTTACCAAGTCATCTTCTCCTCCAGAAGTTATACAGCTAATGAAGTAAGTTTGCTCTGTCTGGATACCTATGGTAGATTGTGTGTCTGTAAAATTTACCCTGATCACATTATAAAAATAGAATTTAGGGCTGGAAGTCAACAGAGAAATTATTTCTCCAATCCTCTCATCTGACAGATGAGAACTTAAGGGACACCTGGTTTAGGTTATGTACCCATGGTGAGATGTGGCACCAGTGACAGGAAAAGGCCTAGAAGTCGGGGGCCCTCATTCAGGGTCAGGCCTCCCTCTTCACACTTGATTGTCTCTTCCCATATTTTAGAATCCGGATACCTCATGAAGCCCAAATCAGAAGACAAGAAGTAACATTCAAACTTATATAAGAGTAATTTTTTATAATTAGGCAGGGATTAGGGGTGGCAGTGGTGGGTAAAGACTGCAATTCACATATCTATGTGTCTAACTGGGATAGCGAGGAAATAAATAAGGTCCTCTGAAAATTATGTCTAACAACAAATATTGAGGACATCAACAGTTGTATCAATAAAATCAACACTTCTATGGTTCTTCTCTGATGAGGTACGCAAAAATATCTCTTTATGTCTTTTATATCTTTAGACATATGAAATGTTTCATTTCCAGAGAGGTTGTACATATAGTTTTCTGAAGAATAAAATATTTTTCTTGAGCAAAATTCAGTGAAATGAATGTAATAGCACTTAATACATAAGCTAAAGCTTATTTCATAGGTAGCAAAAAACCAAATTCTCCCCTCAAATTCAGAAGTTCTCCCTCAAAATATAACTCCCTTTGAGGTGCACTTTCTCAGAAGGCAGTCAACAGTAGTCAAATATTTGTACAGCACCCATGTTAACGTTCCACATAGAAGATGACAGGCTGGGAGAATTAACTGTAAATCAAGAAACTGGTTTTTAGCATTAACATCAAAAACATGAATATCATCTTTTTATTATAAATAAATAATTGTATTTAAAATTAGACTCGTTTACATAACATAAATTCATATCTGATGAAAGGAAAAACATAAATAATCAAAACACTCCACAGCATCCCTTAAGAGAGGCTGAAGAACAGTGTTTAAGAAATACTATCTGTGACTTCCATAATGAGACAGCAGCATCATTTTGTTTCCTACGATACAAGATTCTCCATAGAACATCTTTTATTTACCCCATACATAAAACACCAAAGCTAAAAGTTGACGTGGCCTCACATAAAATTAGCTCTGCTACAAATCCCAAACCATGTACATAGAGTGACTAATTATTTCCCTGCTTATTTGGCTGGTATCATTAGAGTACATCTCATTTTACTGTTTTTGTATGTGCTTTTACATGTTTCTCCAATTTGATATTATCTGTTACAAACAGTCAGCTACTTACCGGCTGCTTCCAAAGTATTTTATAACAAGCCCAGGCGGGTGCTTAATGAGCCTATTACAAGAGCTGCAGGGAGAAGAGGCTTTTGTGAACCCCTTTCTGCCTGTCCCCTTTTGAGTTTATAAGGTGGGAGAAAGCTGTCGAGAGCAGAGTTTAAATGAGCCTTTGCTGGCTGATCTACCTGTGAATAGGACTGGTGTGTTTCAGTTAGAAAGTGAGTGGCTCCAGGGAGCATCTTTTCGGGCTTAATTTGGCAGCTGCATAAGCCTCCTGACTGGGTGCTTCCAGAGCCTGGGCCCTTCCAGAGTCTGGACAGATAAATTCTCATCTTCACACCAAGCATAAACTTGAGCAAAAAACTCTTTTCCAGACTCTGATGTCAGTCTGCTTCTTAAAGAACAGGGTCTAGTCCCATAAATTCTACTGGATATAAATGATTAGATTAGACTCAGTGCCATAGTAAAGACTCCTAAGAGCTGAGGTCAGAGCAACCAGCAATTTTATCCTACCTCTGCCCCTTACCAGCTCTGGGACCTTGAGCAAGTTACTTACTAAATCTATTTGTGTTTCAGTTTCCTCATCTGCAAAATAGGCGCGATAATCATGCCTCCCTCAATTGTTTTGAGGATTAAGTGTTGCATGTAAATTACTTACTTTGCACAGGTTTCTTATTGTCTGTGGCTGCTCCCAGTACATAGTGAGTGTTTTCTGTGGGAAGTACAGATTCATATCCTCTTCACTGCCCACCAGAGAGCCAGGTAAAAAGAGGGGACACCCAAATGCTTATTTGAATAAAATTTCTAAGTGTGTTAACACACTACAGTTGGTTCAAAAAAAAAAACTTAACACAAAAAATAGCATTTTTTTAATTTAAAAAATTTACAAACCCTTGTGTCAAATATTATTTTTATTGCCTAATAATGTATTTTGTTTTATTTTGTTATTTGCTATTGAATTTCTCCAACACTATCATCCCAGTCAGAGCAGGTAGCCCAGCCCTTTGTATTTTTGTATTTCTCTATCCAAAAAGTTTTCTAGAATTGAAAGTAGATATTCAAGGACTCTTTCTGTATTTTGTGAAAGATTAAACAAGGCTGGATGTGGTGGCTTATGCCTGTAATCCCAGCACGTTGGGAGGCCGAGGCAGGTGGATCACTTGTGCCCAGTAGTTTGAGATCAGTCTCAAACATAGCAAAACCCTGGGCAACACAGCGAAACCCTGACTCTATGAAAAATACAAAAATTCACCAGGCATGGTAGCATGCACGTGTAGTCCCAGCTACTCGGGAGGCTGGGGTGAGAGGGTCGCTTGAGCCCGAGAGGCAGAGGTTGCAGTGAGCTGAGATTGCACCACTGCAGTCCAACCTGGGCAACAGAGTGAGACTTTGTTTAAAAAATAATAATAATAAAAGCTAAACTAGGATACTCAAATGGGTGTGTGGTGTGTGTGTACATAGCGTTTGTGTTTCTGTGTGTGTGTTTTACATTGAATTTGGAAGGCGTTAGGCATTCAGTTACTCTCCAGCTACTAAAGCCCCCAGCCCTCTCTTTCCTTTTATACCTAATCCACTTAGTGTATTTATTCTTACCTCTTTGCCCCTAGAGGACTTTGACCCAGCAGTCCTGGAAGCTCAGGAAGACACTGTGCTGTGATCCTGGAAAGAAAGGGAAGAGAGAGAAGACCACGTATGGTGGCTCACACCTGTTATCTCAGCACTTTGGGAGGCCAAAGTAGTAAGATTGCTTGAAGTCAGGAGTTCAAGAAAGGGAAAAGAGGAGCACTGTAGGTGAAGGCTGAGGCAGAGCTTTCTCTGAACGAAAAGAGGCCAGATGTTGGCAACAGTGCCTCTGCGGGAGAAACTGAGCCCTGCACTATGTTGGAAACAGAAGCTCAAAGGGGAAACCCCAGAAAGAAACTCCCAAAGTCACCCCTGATTCTTCCACATCCCAAACCTGATATAAAAGCCATGAAGCCACTGGACCGAGTGACCATGAGGCAGCAGCCCCTGACAGTGTCAGAATTCAAGTATGACTTGGTGGCCTGTGATAGATGGCCAGCTGAGGAGGCCTTCCTAATATCTTGGTGCTGTGTCACTCCCCAGGAGCTAGGCCAACTATGGGAATGAAGAGGAAATGGAAAAGAACCCAGAACGCCTGACCACCAACCCAGCAGGATGGCTGCTGGGGTCTTATTAAATTAGTAAAAAAGAAAACAAAAGTGATTTGTCAAGTAAGTCACAGCTCACTTCATCGCTATCTTTTTTACCGTGATCTATTTTATGCTGAATTAAAGAAAATAAATGCTACACTGCAATAAGAGAATGTTACAATTATGCTACTATATCTAAAGTAAGCGTGTGTGTTAGAGGCCATTTCAATGTTGAAAATTTTGAGGTTCAGACCTGCTAAGCATTCTCCCTCCTTACAAGTGCTGTCCTCTGGCCCATTAGGGTAGTGGCCTTATTAAACAAGAATATACTTATAACCCAGGCAGGACATGCATTCTGCAGTTGACCATGGGCCTAATTGGAGGCCCCATATGCTTTTGATACATGCCAGCCACAAAAGCATTTGAGTTTTATTTATTTTCTTTTTTTATTTAATTTTTTAAAAATTGCTGTGGGTACATAGCAGCTGTATATATTTATGGAGTACATGAGACGTTTTGATACAGGCATGCAATGTGAAATAAGCACATCAGCATTCTGAGTTTTACATTCAGGATGTAGAAACCCCAGGGGCAATGCTTTCAGATACCCTGACTCCCTATGCTGAATTCCACCATCACTCCATCTCACTGACTTGGTTTTAACATGAATTTAAAATGCATTCTTTTCCTTCTGTAAGTAAATGAAACTGGTAGGGTTTATTTGAAACAGAAAGGGTTGGTGGAGCACGGTGGCTCAACACTCGGGGAGGCTAAAGCAGGAGGATGACTTGAGCCCAGGAGTTCAAGACCAAGTTGGGCAACATAGGGAGACTCCATTTATATAAAAAATACAAAAACTAGCCAGGCATAGTGGCACCTGCCTATAGTCCCAGCTACTTGGGAGGGTGAGGTGGGAAGATGGCTTGAGCCCAGGAGTGGGAGGCTGCAGTGAGCCATCCACGATCCAGCCTGGGGGACAGGGCGAGACCCTGTCTCAAAGAGAGAGGAACAGAGAGAGAGGGAGAGAGGGAGAGGAAGAAAGAAAAGGTCTTCACAAGTAGCTCAGAAACAACATTTGTCTTCCAATCAATCTCTCCAGTATATTTTGGTGACTAAATATTTGACTCTACTTTTGTCTCCAAATGTGTTTTCCTTCCTTCCTTGCTTCCTTCCTTCCCTCCTTCCTTTTCCCTCCCTCCCTCCCTCCCTCCCTCCCTTCCTTCCTTCCTTCCTTCCTTTCTTCCTTCCTTCCATCCTTCCCTTTTTTTTCTTCCCTGAGGAAAGCAATGCTTTATTCATATCTTTGGTCCAACTAATGAAAGCCTCAAAAAATAAAACTATTGCTAATTACCCCTGTGACTTAATGACTGACCACCAACGGGATCCAGACCAGATTCAAGTGTGATTCGCATTGTTGGCTCATGTCTGAACTCTTCACCCTTAGGCTGTATAATGCAGTTTGTTACAAGCCACAGACTTTTTCTATTATGCTGAAAGAGCATAATTTCATGTTTTCTGTGTTTCAGTTACGTCACTGCCATTTTTAGGAGAAATTGTGATCCTGTCACCCTTTTTCCAGTAGAAGAGATGTGGCCTGCTCACAACGCAGATTCACCTCCAATAGTGACCTCCTGAGCAAAAAGAGAAATCCATTTCCATGTTCATTTGGGCCTTTGGCCTGCCTACTGAGTAGGCCTGCAAGGCTGAAAACCATGCTAATTACATAAGTGATTTAATTTCGATAATGTAAGAGCTGACCATTAGATATCAAACCAGATTTGAGAGGGATTTGCTCTGCTTCATGATGTCAGAATTGTCCACCATTAGGCTGCTTCATGCAGATTTTTTTTTTTTTTTACTAGTTGAAAGTATTTATAAATAATTTCAAAGATTAAAAAAAATCAAGAAATTTTAAAAGTCAAAAGTATACCAAGGTTCTTGTGTGTAGATAATATACAAACGTAAAATAGAGAGGGTTTGTACCAGACCTTAAAATGTGATTGATTTAGAGGCTCAGGTATGATTAACTTGATTTTTTTTATTTTTATTTTTTTTGCTTCTGACACAAACTAATCGTAGAAAATGTCTTTTTCCGACCACTGTAGAGTTTAGTTTGGGGTATCTTGTAGAAAATTGATCCCAGCTACTGTGGATATAGTCAAGAAGAGACATCATTTCAAATGTTTGATGTGATCCATTAGGAAAATTCCAAATATTGCCACAGGTTAATCTTACCCTGCGTAGCAATGTGGTTTTTTTTTCTGCAAAGATTAGTATCCTTAAGATTTATTAAATCCTGCATCAACTGTATCTTGTTGTTTTCTATTGCAGTTCATTGAACACAGAGTAGTCTTTCAGGACAGAGACATAAAGATCTGCTGTCTCAGTTCCAAACACACTAATCTCATATCTTTCCATCAGAATTTCTTCTCATATGTTTTATGGAAATGTGGAAATATTCAAAAATAACCAATATTCACTTCATCAGTTTGACATCATGAATAGAAGTCATTAGAAGCGAGACATCCTTTTCTCTAATAGGACACAGACTTCTGTGTGGTTTGATTTTTGATGACACCAATCACCAAAGCATAACTCTGAAACTGACTCCTACTCATTCTCAATTTGGTATCCTATCCCTACACCTATAATTCACTTCTGGGGCAGAATTGTGGTCATTTCTAATAGTACCCACAGTTACTTAATTACTAGAGTAATTGGTCACTTGTGTACTCACAATCAGAGGCAAATGCTTGATTTCCACTGCAAACAGCTGGTATTATTTTTTTTAGCAGAATTTCTACCTGAAATTAGAAACTGTCACCCAAATCGGAGGTGCAAAAAATGATTTACCTAAAATTTGGGCAGAATCAATTTCTCATTTTGATAATGGGAACTAGTAATTGAGAGAAAATAAATAATGAACGTTGTTTCTGTGACCTTAAGAAATCTCTGCAGGAAATAATGAAAGGCAATTGTACTAGGGATGCGGTGAAGGGAGAGAAAGGAAGAAAGGAAGATATAGAGGAAGGAAAGGAGAGAGACAGACAGATGAAAGAGAGGAGAATCAACAATTCTAGAGAAAAATAATACCACCTTATCAAAATGTGCATGCTACCTTACCAAAGCATGCCTGACTTCTATCATTTAAATCAGAACTGCAAGAATGAGGCTCAAGCGATCAATGTCTTTTCCCAGATAACAGAGGAGAATGCTTAATATCCCACTATATTTTTTTTGTTCTTAAAAACTACCACCTCCATGCCTGTAGGCTTTTCTTCCCCTAAAGATGTCGTGGGGCCTGGGGAACCACTTAAAGTTCCTTGCCATGCTTGCCCAAGAAACACAAAGTGTTGGTGAAGTATAAACAGAGAGCGCTTTTTCTTTGACCCACTCTGCAGTGTGATGGGGTAGTGTTGTTAGTTTATGTGAGAGAAAATAGCATAGGCTTTCTGAAAAAAAGTGGAATTGGATTAGGGCCTTTGTGCACGCCTCAATGCTGAGGGGAATTAGCAAGAGTTGTAGGCACTTAAAGGGGCCCTCATGCTGAAGCTTATCCCAGATTTTGCACAATAAACATTTGAATATCAACAGTGTTTTGCAACTTGCAGCACTAATGTATAAACTTCTCTCTTTTGAAACTCCCAAATCCTTCCAAATGTCTGTAACACCCTCTACATAAACATATAGGAGCTAGGGTAGAAAACACCTAGTCAATGATGTAAGTCTGCTTTTAAAAAGATCTTTCTCCTTTTCCATCTTCAGGATCTAGAATGTTTTATAATGGTTCGTTGGTTTAAGGACTTTAGATGCTCTATTTAATTTTAATCATTCCACTTTCTTTCAGGCTTTGCATCCTGATATGGGGGATGGGGAGTGTCCAGGAATGGATAAGGATGTGTGGTTGAGTTTAGAACTGTTTCACCAAGATTTTTGTTTTGTTGTTGTTTTAAATATCGGACTCCTTAAAGAGTCTTGTTTTACAAAGAATCCTTCTGAGGGTTTCAAAAGTAAATTCACCTCTGCAAGGAAAGAATGATTTTGTCTGTTAAAGTCTGCTGACTACCTCTTTGGGAATCCACATATGTGAGCCAGTTCCCACCCTGAAAACTAATCTGATACTCAGTCATCCTAACTGAAGACAGTAGGCTGATTTTGTAGTAAGGGCATCCAACATCAAACAGTTATTTGATGTTCCTGATATTAAGCAAGCTCTATTTTTCTCTTTAAAAATTTCAAACTCCCAAAAGTGAATTCAAAATATTGTAGAGCCTTGACGGAGGCTAAAAGGCATTAATTTCTCTCTTCTGAAATCGATCAGCAGACAGACATACTATTTTGTTTTCTGAGAAGAGGATATTTGCTTTTGGTTGCTGGTATAGCAGAATTCTTCCCTTCAGTTCTTTGTGTAATCCATTATAGCAATGGTGTCACTTTATAAGATTTGATGCTCTTAATTTTGTACTAAAGCAAACACTTGGGATGCAAGCACATTTTTCATCAAAATCTACATCGGCAGTTTATGGAAGTTAATGAATAAACGGATCCCCTTCTTGCTTTCCAGCATGTGTTATCTAGAGATGATTCTAAGCAACTCAGCCTGGCAGTAATGTATTCCGTCCAATTGAGGAGTTTGCAGGAAAATATATCTACAGTGACCCAACAGAGTAGTAAAACACTTGTTTGAAATTATTTTTTGTAACTGTGCTCATTTCATGCCTGAAAAGACGGTGGTAAAAATCTCATTGCACCGGGGGCTGGTTGAGGGGCTGGGGGGAATGAAGACATAACTGTTCTGCCCAGCTCTGAGGCATGTTGAAGCAGTTTGCCTATTGAATTTGATACAATGATGTGTAGATGAATAAAGTTATCTCCGGTTCTGAATAGGATGGTGTCAGTGGGAGGGTAAGAAGGGGGGGAACTTGGAATCTGAAAAGAATTCTTTTTTTTTCTTTTTCTTAAAAAAAAAAAAAAAAAAAAAAAAAAGAACTTGAAGGTCAGGGTCCAGCTGCCGGGCAAGAGTAGAACACAACAAAATGCTGGACAGGCCTAAATAAAGACAACTATAGACACCCAGACACACATATTGCAAAAGTTGCTTGCTTCAAGTAACTAATGTATTAACATATATTTCTATAGGCAGAGAGCTATTTTTCCCTTTAGGCTGTCTTAGACTCTGATGAAAACGTAGGAACATCAAGAGCATCTGTAAAAATTACAGCTTTAATGAAACAGATGAAACAGGCCATCAAAGGTAGGAGAAAAGAAGAAATTCTAATGATTATGGCTTAATTCTAATAGATTATAATTATTATGATTGGTATGAACCAGTTTCTGACTGACATTCCATTTTCCCCCATTTAAGCTTTCATTTAAAAGGGGGGTAGGGGGGTGGGCAGGGGAAAAAAACTAACAGCCACTAATTATTCTGCAGGATTTGCTGCTTAACTCAATACAAGGCCTTTAATCAAATAGAGTAAAGAGATAAAACCTTTAAATGTGAATCATCACACAGATACACACTTTTCCTTATCCTGTTCTTTTTATATTGGTTTGAAAAGTTAACATTTTGATTTCTAACCATTCCAGTTCTGTGATATAAGGAGATGATCTGAAGAATTTTCGGGTGGTCAGATGGATTATGACTAAAAGGTTGGGAAGTTTATGATAAATCAACTTGATCATCTAATAAATGTCTGTTGTCTGTTCTTACTGCTGTTGATTGCTTTTTTTATTTTTATTCAAATATGCTGTTATTTTCCAAGAGGTACACTAATGATTGTTAAACACTTATTTTGGTTCAGATGATGCTCATATGTAATCTGATAAGTTTTTTAGAAGACAGAGAGAATGAGAAAAAAAGAGATTGGAGTAGGATAGGGGAGGTGCAGCCTAAAGGGTCTGAAAAATATTAGTTCCCACTGCCATGTTACAGCTGGTTCTTTTCTAGGGAGATATGTCAGCAAAAAAAAAAAATCTCAAAAATCAAATTTTAGACTATATACATGTATTTATTTATTTTTACTTTCATCTTAAGGTATTTTAGGGAAATCTTCTCTCCTACCAGATTGACAACATGCTACATAAGAGTTTTTTTTCTCTGTATCTTGCACACTAGTGTGGCGAATTAGTCAACTACAATTTGTCCAATCATGGAAAATCAACATTAACGAAAATCTTATTTTTCTGTATCTTGGCCTCAGAATTGTGTAAGTCCGGAGCCGAAACCTGAACTTACAATTGTAAATATTAATATATATTCTTGAAAGGATATTTTCATAGAAATTAAATTTTATTCTATACTCACAATACAGGGAAAAGTGTCTTACAAGTTGAAAAGTATTTCACATCAATGAAAAATCATGAAAACACTAATAATCATGCATAATAACCTGCATTATCATATTAGCTTGCATTACAATCTTGCATATTTCTACATTTTATCAAAGTCATTTATACTAGTGCTTCTTCTTCCATTCTGTAATGGAAAAAAAAAAAAGCAAAACAGGAACAATCTGTAGATTTAACTGGGTTAAGCTATAGGGTGGCACCATTTTTTTATTCATGACAGTTGTTCTGTACTTCTACCAAAAAAAAAAAAAAAATTGGATGAGTTTCTGCATCCTGCGTGTTGCCATTAGGCTATTGACACCCTATTGTGTGGTTGAGAGAGGTAAAGTAACCCAGGAGATTATTCAGAATGTGAGATTGTAAATGTTTCTTAAAGATGTCTTTACAGAAATTATAGCTTCTCTCGTGTGGTCTTCCAGGCTGCAGTGTACAGCCGTGGAGTTGCAGTTGTTAAAGGCAGGATTGGTAGCATGCTGTGTTTAATGCAACTCTTACCAACAACTCGCAGAGATTAGGAGACTGGCAGAATGATGTCAATGGAGGTTTAAGGGCTCTGCTTTCTGAAGTTGTTCGGAGTTAATAATTAATGAAAATCTTTCTTTGATGGCTCTTTTATATTTGGATGCAGCTGCCTGAAAATCAACCACAAAGGAAACTTGATTTTGTTTGTCATTAATTTTGACTTTGCTTAACAAATGTTTTTGTGCGCATCATAGCCTTCCTAATTTGGCCTCGGTTTAATGTGGAGATGAAATCTTTGATTAACAAAACTGTTTTAATTTTCAGGGGTTGGTGACAGCGTTTTTTCTTAGAGTTAGTATGTTCTCAGTAGTTTTGAAATCTTTCAGATGGGCTCAATCCAAGTAGCAGTTCAGTGGCGATGCTAATTTTCATGCAATATGTTCACAGAGGAGTTCCTATGCTCATGCAGTGTAAGAATGTATTCTGAGTTCCCTTAGCATGTGAGCACTTACTGCGATATTTTCTCTTATGCTGTATTTTTAAAGGCAAGAGGGAGAATTACATAATTACCTACAATATGTAAATGCTAAATGTCTTCTCTATACACTACTCCTGTCAAATAATATGCAACAATTTGGCCAAATGGATATGGAAGATATTAATTGAGAAAAAATTAAACTTTGTAGTATATCCAGGTTTAAAGATAGCCTAACAAACTGTTGCCATAGGATACACGCAATTTACCAGGATTTGTATTTGCACCAAATCTAGTCGGTCTCAAATAACTCAGTATGGTCTTCAAAATAAAACAGCAAATTTACTGTTTGTGTTATGTGTATTGGATATACTTTGGTAGAACCATACTTAAAGTCATTTCAAATGTCTTTTTTATGCCAAAACAAATCCTGTTGACTCATTTCCAATTTCTAATTATATGAATAATTATTTCTGAATCCCACAGTTCTTCTAAATAGCATCTATTTTAATAACTGCAATTGATACTTCCATCAGTTAATATACTGTCTTGCTTCAACAAATAACTAAACATCTGCTGGTCGCATTTACTGTCACTGAGTAAATGATTTTATTTAAAAGAAATCATGTAAATTAGAGAGAAGGATAGAGTACACAATTTTCCCTTTTTCACTAGCAGAATACTTTCCTTTCCCTTAAGAACTGTTTTTAATACCTGAAGAAAATCGTCATTGGCCATATTTGCTTTCTGTAACAAGGTTAGGGGATGAAAATCTATTCCAGAAAAATAATATAAAAATAAATCCTATTTGAATGAGGATATTCCTTAATGTCCCAACTGTTGATATTTAATGAGATAACTGGGGTAGTCGAGATCTTTAATACTTGTTGGTACTGGTGCTTAATTTTGCTATGGTATGGTATGTTATGTTATGCTCTATTATCTAACTATAGCCATAGAAGTTAATCAAAGTTTTCTGTCCCTAAATCTCTAACTGTTAAGGAAAGGAGACTAGATGCTTTTAACAATATTTTTCTTAGAATTTCTTTTCCCGCAAGCATCTACAAGTCTTTTCCTCAGCCCTTTCTAATAACTACAGATGGCATGCTTAAAAAAAAAAAAAAAGAAAAGAAAAGAAAAGAAGGAAGCCTTCTTCATCATTTCAACTTCCCAGTGTTATCGGTGATCTCCTGTAATTGATAAGAGCATCTCCTGCTTGTTTCTATCTGACAGATGTCAGGTGCAAAAGCTGCAGACCTAGTGGGGTCATCATACACTTGTTCATGTCCTTACCTGTTTTCACTGAACAGGTTAGAAAAAGAAACTGCTACTGTCTTTCTGGATGTGTGATTACTACTTGGGTTGGACTTGACAACACCTCGGAAAGATGTGTCAAAAAGATAGGGGGACTACTTACATTAAAGCTTCCAAACCAAAATACCAAAAGGTAACAAGGTAAAGAACACAAAGACAGTGGAGAAAATAGGGGGAAGAATTATTTTAATCAGTGTAGTCAATAATATCGTTTAAAAAAAAAACTTTCATTTTAAAAAAAGAAAGCAAAAGTTATGGTTTTTTAAATGAAAGGTTTTCTTTGCAATTTGGCAATTAAGTCAATCATACAGTTAATATGGAAATGCTTTTTAAAGAACAGTGACACTTGTTGCAAATGTTTTCTTTTGACAACATCATATAATCACACATGGAAGATACATTTTTGTTTTTGTAGAGGTAATTATAAAATCAATATTGCACACATGATCATGACTGTTCCATGATTGGTTTTGTGTTTCCAATATTGAAGACTTTTAGTTCTTTATGTAGAAAAGGAAAAAATAAAGAACACTGGCATAAAAATAGTGACTATTATCATTCCTAATTTAATTCTATTGAAGTTCCTCTTTAGCTAAAAATTGAAATGGCCTTCTTACTGTTTTTGTCAGGATACATAATTTACTTCATTGTCAGTTTCCAAATTGTCATATAATTTTCAAAGGCTAAGGAAAAATGTATTCAATAGAAATGTTTGCCATTCAGGATTATTCAGGGAAGAAGTCACAAATTTAACCATGTGTATATCTTCTAAAAGAGATTATGCAGATACTTAAGAAACAGAAAGCTAAAGCACTACCTGATTTTTATATTTTTTAATCTTGAGAAAGTATGCCATGACATGGAAAATTATTCTTGCTGTTGATTATAACTTTACCGGAAAAGTATAGACATCTTTAAATATATTATCTCTGTGTTGGCTAGATCAAAATTTAAATCTGCAACTCATTAGCTTTAATCAGAAATACACTTTCAATGGCATAACACCAAAACTGAGAATATATACCGCATGAAAAATGAAAGGCTAAACCACATTCACTCCATTAGCTTTAAACTATGACAAGATTAAATATTGTTTTCCTTAAATTGATTTTATGTGTTCCTGCTGTTTTTACTGAGTCCTTCGCTTTGTACTTTGATTACGTTACCCTTTGCTCAAAAGAAATCCACTGCTGGAATATTAGAAAATGGAAAAAAACTGCACCATTGTTCCAATGTAATAGATATTGTTTTAGAATGTTTGTCCTTGAGTTTAAAATAAAAGGTATGCTAATAAGTGCCCTATTCAAGACTTTACTCTCCTACACTAAGAAGCTTGTTTTCATTTGATGAAAACTATTAATGCTAAAACAAAAATAGTTTTGAATTCATTTATAAGGGATATGCACCTACCTCTTTAGTGAAAATCAGTGATCCATTAAGGCTTTCTAGCTTTTTTCCAAGCTGTGAGCATACTGAGTATTTAAGTATGAATAAGAGTGAAGGTGGGGGGTAGGTTTAGCTAAATAAAAGATTGCTTGATATCTTGGGGTTCTTTGAAGAGTTTTATAGGCTTAGAGTTCACAGTTTGAATGAATGACATTTTTTTAGCTTTTATATATGGAAGTTTGTTAACCTGCATTTCAATTATTGAATAATTAATTATACTAATTACCTTTGTGAAAAAATTTACACCGTGAGCAACCTAAGCTTCAGTCTTAAATTAAAGCTTATAGAATTGATATTGAAGTAATTTAAATTGTCCTAGGATGTCAGTGATATTTATTTTTCAGCAAAGAATGTTCACTTTGCATTAAAAAATATGGAGATACTCTGGAATATTAGCTTAGTATTTATCAAACAAGATATGTAAATGTTAAACTATCTAAATACTTTATGCAAAAAGGCCAGATATTTACCTGTTACATAATTTTTGCATTGAGGATTTGTAAATCAAAGAAATAAAAATATGTATACATTAAATGCATTCTTATGAGGAAAACTGATTTCTATTTCAAGAAATTAGTTAAGAAACAAGGAAGAGTCAATCGCAAAACAAATGCCAATTTATCATTGGAAATATTGCCTGTTTAAAAAGCATTTTAATGGAATTAACATATACCAGAAATTCTATAAATTAAAGAAAGAAAATTTGTCATTCTTTAATAAGTGTTTACTGCCTATTTTAAAAAAATTCTTATTCTTTATTTACCTGAGAATACTTAAATAAGTCTTCAAAAGCATTAACAAAATGAATTGAATCTTTCAGACTTCCATGAAATACTTTCAGTAACAAAAATAAATAGAGGCAAACAAAGTGCATATGGGCCAATATTGACACAAACCAATGAGAAACAGAAAATTCACTTTTATTCTGTTCACATTTTTTTCCTCCTAGCAAAACTCTCTGCTACAGTATTTCTTTTTAAGAATAAACAAAATTAAGATGCCAAACTTTTCCCTGGTTTATTTATTAACCATGATATTAACTCAGAATTTTAATACATCTTTTTAAAAAGCATTTAAATCTTTATTAACTACAACTGGTGTTTGATCTGTATAAAGGATCTGAAGTGTAGAAATAAGTTCGATAGATAAAAATGAGTAAATTAGTTAAAGTTGTCACTCAAAATGTTGGCTTATTTTTAATCCAATGGATCCAGATATACTCATATCACTTTATTAAATTTCATTATTTATTATGGACTATAGAAACTGAAATAGTAATATTTTATTAGAATTTTCTAAAACAGAAAACATTTTAAAATAATAAATGATTTAAAATAATAAATCATAAAATCAAACCAAGCCCATAAATCATTACTTTCTCTGCCCTTCCTAATACTGCCTTTAGAAATGACTATTACAATATATTAAACATAATAGGGCAAACAATTTCTAAGATATTGCTTTACTTTTCTACAATATTATGTTACCTCCCACTCTGATTGCCCTTGAAATATATATATATATGCGTGTGTTATATATATATTAGTTAAATTTTATTACATGGAATTATTAATATGAAAGGCATATTTTTATAAGTTAGAATGTAAAAATTATACTATCATTTTAAAATACCTCTAATTTTGACAGCCCATGTAAAAATTGTGAAATCTGCATGAGATTTGTTTTACTTTTATTGTATTAAGTCCACAAACAGAAATGTATTCAGATGTATCTAAAATCAACCTTCTATAAACATAAAAATATTGACAAGGGAAAATAAAGCTCTACTATATTAAAATAAATAAGTAATATTATTGTTAAACTCTACTTACTGTAATTTATTTTAATATTTTTAAAATAGATCTTAAATATCTAATCAATGGCTTTGATTCAATTAATTTTAGTACAAGTATTTAAATAAGTCACAAAAACTTAAACATAAAAATATTAAGTGCATTATTCTGAATTCTGTTTCATTTAGGTATAAAACTTAAAGAAAAACACTTCTTAAAAATGAATTTAAACAAATATTAGTTGAATATTTAACATAGTATTTGATTTAATGAAAAATTACTCACAAAATGGCAATAATAAAGGACAAAAAAAGAATTTCAATTTCTTCTGGAAATTTAAATTACTAAAATAAAGGATTCATTGTTTATATTGAAACATTATAATGCGTATTTTAATTTTAAAGTTAAAAACTTTAAAAATACCATCGTAATTTTTTTATAAGTGAAGTTTCTTTAGTATTAAGCTATGAAAAATAATAACTATGTCTTGGGTTTAAGCATCAACTGAGATGAATTCTTTCATATTTTTTAAAACCTAAGGTATAGACATAATTTAATATAACCAAATATATATATTTAGTGTTGTTAGTTTTGAATTATTTGGATGCAAATTATATGTTCTTACCTGAAATGCTCAATCTTTAAGGAAGCCTAACTCAATATTTAAATACAAATATTTTGTATTAAAACTTGGAACTATTTTGCCCTATTTTAGTGGCCTGTGCTACCTTGCTATTTATAAACCTTTTGAAATCTTTAGAAACCGTAACCAGTACCCATTATATATGACAGTATTGGCCACCACTTTGTAGTAACTAAAGGAGGTGTAAAAAAATCTTATCTATTTTTACTGTAATTCATTTTGGTGTTGTTTTAATGATCTTCCAATATGTGCAGATATCACCCTGCAGACTGAAATCATTAAATAATCCTTTATACCAAACCCTACATTCAAAGAAGAGTTATCAAATACTTGAATTATGATTTATGAAATTTTTTAGATTTGTCAAAAGACAACATAATAAATGAGAATCATAAATTACTGCTTCATTTATTTGCTCAGATTTCAGTTACATAAAAATTTTTTAAATAACACCAATTTTCTTAACTTTAACTTTTTCTCATGTTAGAATGTCTTCATCATAAACTAATCTGAGTTATTTGGTCAGGAATAGATTACATAGTAATGAATAAGAGTATTCTAGAATGAAAACTAGAATAGGGCCTTCCAGAAATACAAAAGGCAGTTAAATTAAGAGAGAGTTTTCTGAGATCATAAAGGATAAAAGTTCTTTGGGTTATAATGCAGTTGTTTTTAAAAATCATTTACTAATATGTTATTAAAATGCTCAGTGCTTTTATGTGTGTGTAGACATGTATGCATGCGTGTGTGTGTGTATATATATGTACGCATGTGTGTATGGGTATATTTGCAACAGAAAGAGTTAAAATCCTTAGCTTTTAAGGAGTAAAAATATTTTACATGTCAACAAAAGTAAGTCTGGATGAAATAACAAATCTTTTCAGACATTTTGTTGAACTGAAGTTAAATGACCTCATTGTTGCGCACCCTCCTTTGGAGCACATGATGAATAGATAGATTTACAAAGTAAAAATCTGAATTGAAAACACATCATTACTTGAGCTAAAGACTTTTCTGATTAATTTAGTTTACTGATTTGGAGCCTATTAAACAAAGAGAAAAAGTTGGCTGTTTTCTAAGTATTGAATTGAGGATTATCATTATTTTGATGAGGCCACCCTACTATGATAGGGCAATGTAATCAGAATGTTGAATTAAGTCAAGCTCTAGTCTAAAAAGAATAAACTGTACTCATCAGTAGATGTTCTTAATAGGAATCTTGAAAATATTTCATTATTCCTAATTTAATTAAGAGGCCTTAAACAGTTAACTATGGCCCACATTCATATTCAAGAACATAGTATAAGAAAAGCCATAAGAAATGGTGCAGAGAGTCATTTTTCATACCTGATTTCATACCTGGCTTTTTTTTTTTCAAATGGAAATTAGGCTTATTAACTTTACAAACACTCATTTTGTATATAGTCCTGAAACTTTATAATGTCATGAGCTACATATTACAGATAGAAACTTGTTTAAACCAACATGTTAATTAAACATTAATTTATAAATATTTATACTGGGTTTATGCTAATATGAAGTTCAATTACATTGGCCCTATAAATATAAATAATGGATGCGTAGACCTCTCAATCCATGTACCTCAGGAGTGGAATGTGACATTCATGAGAATGTCTATAGACAAACATTGTTTCCCATTGTTCTCACCTATGTGCAATATCATTGTACTGGGGAATAACAGAAGCCACATGCCAGGTGTTCTCAGCGTTAGAGATAATGCAGTCAAACACTCAGCACAATGCCAGGCACATCGTAAGCAGTGCAAAGATGGAAGGGATCATTAGCATTATTACCAGAAGATCCCTCTCCCTAATAGCACTATGTCATTATCCCCCAGAAGTTCATTCCTGGCAGACATCTTCAAAGTGATTCCTCATACCAACCACACATTTTATCAGTATAACACGCATTACCACTAGGGCTATACGTAGCATTAGGAAGAGACTGGTGAAGGGTGAATGATTTTCAGATGAAATATATGAAAAAGGCACAGGAGACAATTCTGTAGTAGAAAGTACGTATAGCCACAAACCAGAGCTGGTGCCCTAACACAATCACAGCCACATTGGATTGTTATAACGTGTTATATACCTTGTTGCCAACGTGTATAACACAGGATTTATACAAGAAATTGCACAAAGTCACACTTTAAACTTTCCTCTATTTGATATCTTGGTTTGCTTAATTTAAACTTGATACACTATACTTCTTTCTCTCTAATAAAACGGTGAGGGAGCGCCCTATAGACATGCAGGCAAAGGGTATTGACTCACGCAATCCATTTGGTGCCCTTTCTGATACATTTGCTCTGAGTGGCAGAGCAGGGTAAAAAGATGGAGCTGTGTGTGTGATCTGATGAGCTTGGCGCAACTGGGGGTGGCTTCTCTAGGCAGCTAAATTAAAAACCTCCCTGCAATTTGGATCTTAATCACCCCCTCCGAGGCTGTAATTGGTGATGGTCACTTAACTCTTTCTCTCCTTCTAGACTTAAATGTGCGGTGTTCCTTTACATCCATGTGTTTATTCGATCTCTCCAAGGGGATCCTAATAGCATTGACCACATAGCCACCCCCAATGACGTCTTAAGACAAAGGGCTTTTGGCTATGTCAGATCTCACCCGTCTAATGCGGGTGATTCTTTTCCCTTTTCATTTTGAATAAAAGAGCAGTGACACCTTGAAAGTAAAAGTGCCAGAGGTTTTGACTATTTCAGATGTTTATAATAAAAACCCACATTTATGAAATAATAGGATTATATTATTTAATACATACATTGGACCTATACTGCGTTGAATTAAAATGAAATTCTTTAAGAATTGAGGAGCACTATTTTAAAAATACAGAAATAAAGATCAGGCTGCAGGTACTTTAAAGATGCTCAATAAAACCAAAGCAAGTCTATTTGAAACTGAGAGTGCTTGCTGCATTGTTCTCTTGTTTGTATTTTCTTTTTCTCACTGAGGTGTAAATTTTTAAGAGTTACAGGCAATCTAGGATGATTATAGAAGGTGCCCAAACCCCAGTGCAGTCTGGAAGATGACTGTAGGGGTGGTGTGGAAGATTAACTCAGTTTAATAAATACTTACTGGACTGTGGCAGGCACAGAAGACACACACAGGAATGAGGCTCACTCCCTTAGAGGAACCTAAGAGTTCATTGTCCCTTAAAAGAGTGGACAGTCAAAGGGGCATATCACTCAAATTGTGATTTAAGCATGCACTAGCAGAACCACGCACAAGATACAGATGAGAGATGCACAGAGAGCCCAGAGGTGGGCCAAGAGTCGCAGAGAAGTCCATATTTCAACCAGTAAGAGACCTTAGAAAGAAAAGGCAGCCTCTCTCACATAGCCGCCCTCTAATTGATACAACTGAGACTTATAAAGTTGCCTCTATGAGCAAAATGATGGCCGAAGCAGGACTGGGGCTTTCCGCAATGACCCGAGAGTGGAGAGGCGTGGGCGTGTTGGTGGAAACCCAAGTGGCTTTCTCTTTCTTGATCCCTGATTCCAGGATACGAAAGCATTTGGGCTGGAAGGAGCAAGACATGGAAGTGCTGTTGGAAGACAGAGTCAGTTTCTCCGCCCAGGGAGAATAATTCTCTGTCTCGAATCAGCTCACGTGTTATTCAAAAAGCATATCGTGAAAGCAGAACCGCAGCGGACTCTGCTTTTTCTGGGAGAGAAGAATGAGAAAGTAATTTTCCAATTCATTTTGAAGACGGTCCTCAGTCACACTCAAGAGACAAGCCAATCCAACTGGAGGGGAAGTTGCAAGGCTGCATCTAGCCCTGTGCTGGGAATTGGCAGGGAGGGTGGTCCAATGACTGGGAGCTGATGACCATCATTATCTTTAACAACTACTGACTTTGTACAACTAAAGTGTGACATTGTGCCTGTGCATTGCGTCTACTGTGTGAGTTTAAATCACTGACACTCTTCATTTTTTTTCCTCTGGTTTTACAGACTAAGAACTGTGTAAGCCTGATGTATTTACAAATTTACATCAGGACCTGCAGCTTAATCTGCTGAATATTTGAGCTGAACAAAACCAGAGGGGTCACTTTTTTTTCCTCAGAAGAGAAAACTGAGGCCAAAGAAGAAATGACTTGCCCAAATCAGCAGCTTTTGACTGGCAAAGGTGGGATGGGAACCCATGTGGCTGTGATCCTAGTTCAGTACTTTTTGCACAACACAAAAAGCTCTGGTTGCCACTGTGATTACTACTAATAACACATTCATTTAGCCCACACAGAGCCAGACACTCTCAAGAGATATGAGAGTAAACCTGTTGTAATTTCAGCCTCAAAGAACCTGTAGTCCACTAGGGTGGCAGAGAAATAACTGGAAATTTCAGTGGAGTATCTAGCTGTGTATGGCCCTGGCTGGGCCTGAAAAGATAAAGATAAGGACTGTGTCACTTATCACTTCTCATATTCTAGTTTCTGCTCCTTCCCTGACCGGATACTGTGGGGTAAGATCTTTAACTGTTCAACATGGAGTACTAGGACTCCCCTAGTGATGCAGACAATACATGAACATGCATTTATAGCATCTGCCTGGAGACACAAAGGTAGGCACAGGCATAGCCCATCCTTGGATATGGGAAGAGGCCCAAGCCTCAAAGCAACAGGTAGTGCTGATGCACTTCCACAAAATAGATTAACACTGACTGTGGCCTCATGTGTGGTGTTCAATCATGGAACAAACTGTGAAGATATCCAAGAGCAAATGGCTCCTGACACTGGGTATACTCAGTGTGCCAGTTTCCCACCTTCTTCCCACCACCCTGGGTCTCTTGTTCTACACAGCTGCAGAAAATGCAGGACAGCAGCTGCACAGCCACACAAAACACACCACATGAGAAGAGCCCTGAGCAAAACAGCTCTCTGCTCTCCATCCTAACGCGTAGCACACACTTGAGATTATTGATGCCAAGTACTTTCCTTCAGGAATTTTAAATGTCTTCCCACTGAGCAGCAAATCATATAATATCCAGAGTCCTGATGTGAGCAGCATGAGTTTCTCCGGGCTTTGCAGGAGACATATGGAAGTGATGTTACCTTGTTCACAAGTTGCCAGCCCAAATCCAAGGACCATTTCTTCCTTAGAGGGTATGTACTTCTTCTCTGAAAGGTTTGCTTTATGACAATTACTTTGCAGGATATACAGACCAGCCAATAAGTAAGTTGTCTACAAGGCTCCTTGGTGAGGAAGGCGATGGTGGGCATTAGCTTGGAGAGCTGTCCAGATGGGATACTTCCCTTGCAGACTCGTGACAGGCTACGTGTACCCATTTCCCTTCCCTAGGCCATGTTAGAAGCTGATGCTCAAAGTCAGCATCTAATAAAAGAAATTGGAGAACCATGGAAACAATACGGCTTCCAATGGGTGAGCATGAAATTTCACCTAAATGGAATACCGGAGACAGGGGCTGCTGTTCACAGTTGCATGCCAGGGTTCTCTGTGGTTTGGTGTGACAAATGCTATTGTTGTAAGATGTTTCTAGAAGCATGGGGAAGACATTTTTACAGTAGTTTCCATGTGACTAAAGAACCTTTGGATGTAGGCTCTAGGAGTGCAGAGTTTGCTGCTGCATTGCTCACTGCTGCATTCCCAGAAAATAGAACAACCTGGAACTCAACAAATGTCAATAAACTGGCCCATCCCCTCCCCTCCCCCATTCAGGACACATTTGATCCAAGATCAGAGCATCCTTATAGACCACAGATATGAGTTCGACCATGTATTATTAGTCTTTCTGTGTCTGGTTTATTTCAGTTTAAATACCCTCCACATACACCCGATTTGCTGCAAATGATAGAATTTCATTCTTTTTATGGCAGAATAGTATTTCATTGTGTATATATGCCACATTTTCTTCATCCAGTCACCTATTGATGGACACTTAGGTTGACTCTATATCTTTGCTATTGCAGATAGTGCTGCAATAAACATGGGAGTGCAGGCATCTCTTTAACACACAGATTTCATTTTCTTTGGATAAATATCCAGTAGTGGGATTGCTGGATCATATAGAAGTTCTACTTTTAATTTTTTGTAAAATTTCCGCATTATTTTTCATTATGATTGCTGCATTAATTTACATTTCCACCAACAGTATATAGGGTTCCCATTTTTCCACATCCTTGCCAGCATTTGTTAGGTTTTTGTCTTCTTGATAATAACCTTCCTATTTGGGGTAAAGCGACATCTCACTGTGGTTTTTATTTGTATTTCCCTGATGATTAGTCATTTGAACATTTTTTTCATATGCCTGTTGGCCATTTGTTTTTCTTTGTACGTCTTCTTTTGAGAAATAGCTGTTTAAGTCTTTTGCCCATTTTTAAATCAAATTATTTGGTTTTTTGCTATTGAGTAGTTTGAGTTCCTTTTATGTTTTTGCTATAAACCTCTTGCCAGGTGCATAGTTTGCAAATATTTTCTCTCATTCTGAAGGTTGTCCCTTCACTCTGTTGTTTTCTTTGCTGTGCAGAAACCTTTTAGTGTGATGTGACCCCATTTGTCTGTTTTGCTTTTATTGTCTGTACTTTCGAGTTCTTATCCAGAAAAAACTTTGCCCAGACAAAATGTCATTAAGCATTTCCCCCGTGTTCTTTTCTACATATAGTAGTTTTGTAGTTTCAGGTCTTATATTTAAGTCTTTTTTTTTTTTTTTTTTTTGGAGGGGTAGGGGAAAGAGTCTCACTCTGTCACCCAGGCTGGAGTTCAGTGGAGCAAACTCGGCTCACTGCAACCTCTGCCTCCTGGGTTCAAGTGATTCTCCTGCCTCAGCCTCCCCATTAGCTGAGATTACAGACACCTGCCACCACACCTAGCTAGTTTTTGTATTTTTAGTAGAGATGGGATTTTGCCATGTCGGCCAGGCTGGTCTTGAATTCCTGACCTCAAGTGATCCACCCACCTCAGCCTCCCAAAGTGCTGGGGTTACAGGCATGAGCCACTGCACCCTGCTTCTTTAATCTATTTTGATGTGATTTTTTAATATAGTGAGAAACAGAGTCTAGTTTTATTCTTCTTCATGTAGATATGTAGGTTTCCCAGCACTATTTATTAGAGACTGTCCTTTCCCCAAAGTGTATTGTTGGTGCCTTCCTTGAAAATCACTTGGCTGTGTTCTCTGTTCTGTTCCATTGACCTATGTGTCTATTTTTATGCCAATACCATGTTGTTTTGGTTAATATAGCTTTGTATTATATTTTTTAAAGTAAGATAGTGTGATGCCTCCAGCTTTGTTCTTCACCTCCAGGTTGCTATGTCTATATTGAAGATCTTTTTTGATTCTATACAAATCTTAGGAATGTTTTATCTGCTTATCTGAAGAATGTCATTGGTATTTTGTTTTGTGATTATTTGTTTGTTTTGAGACGGGATCTTGCTCTGTCACCTAGGCTGTAGTGCAGTGGTGCAATTCTATCCCACTGTAGCCTGGAACTCCTGGGCTCAGGCAAACTTCCCACCTCAGTCTCCCAAGTAGGTGGGACTACAGTAGCTGGGACTAATTATTTTTGTTTTGTTTTGTAGAGATGGGCTCTCTCCCTGTTGCCTCAAGTGGTCTCAAACTCCTGGGCTCAACCAATCCTCCCTGCCTTGGCCTTTCAAAAGGCTTGGATTATGGGGCAAGTCACCATGCTTGGACATTATTGGTATTTTGATAGTAATTGCAATGAATCTGTACTACTGCTTTGGGTAGTATGAACATCTTCAGGGTATTTATTCTTCCAATCTAGGAAAATGAAATATCTTTCCATTTATTTGTTTCCTTTTTAATAGCTTTCATCAATAATTTGTAGTTTTCTTTGCTTGTAGTGATCTTTCACCTCCTTAGATAAATTTATTCCTACGTATTTTAATAGCTATTGTAAATGGGATTGCTTTCTTTTTCAGATACTTTGTTATTAGTGTATAGAAATGCTGTTGATTTTTGTAGGTTTATTTTGTATCCTCCAACTTTACTTAATTTATTTATTAGTTCTAACTCGGGTTTCTTGGTGAAGTTCTTAGGGTTTTTGGCACATAAGATCATGTCATTTGCAAACAGGGACAATTTGACTTCCCCCTTTCTAATTGGGAAGCACTTTATTTTTCTCTCTTCTAATTGCTTTGGCTAAAACTTCCAGTACTGTGTATAATTAAAGTGGTGAAATAGGTGTCTTTGTGTTCTTTCAGGTCTTAGAGAAAAAGCTTTCTTTGTCATATATAGCCTTTACTGTGCTTAGGTAAATTTCTGCTATACCTAATTTTTGGGAGGCTTTTATTGTGAATGGATGTTTAATTTTATCAAATGCATCTTCTGCAGCTATTGACTAGATCATATAATTTGTGTTCTTGATTCTGTTAATGTGATGTATCATGTTTATTGATTTGCATATGTTGAACCATCCTTGCATTTCTGGGATGAAACCAGCTTGATCATGGTGAATAATCTTTTTAATGTACTATTGAATTCAGTTAGCAATTATTTTGTCGAGATTTTTTACATCTGTTTTAGTCAGGAATACTGATCTGTAGTTTGTTGTTGTTATTGTTATGTCCTTGTCTAGTTGTGGTCTCAGGGTAAATGCTAGCTTCATAGAATGAATTTGGAAGAATTCCCTTCTCTTCAATTTTTTTGAAATACTTTGCAAAAGATTGGCATTAATTCTTTCTTCCTTAACTAGTTGGTAGAATTCAGCTGTAAAGCAATCAGATCCCGGACTTTTCTTTAATGGGAGACTTTTTCTTTCTTTTACTGATTAACCCTGTTACTTTTTATTGGTCTGTTCAGATTTTCTATTTCTTCATGATTCAATTTTGGTAGGTTTCCTGTGTTCAGGAGTTTATCCATTACTTCCAGGTTTTCCAGTTTATTGGCAAATAGTTGTTCATAATGGTCTCCTATGATCATTTGCATTTCTGTCATATCAGTTATAATGTCTCCTTTTTCACCTCTGATTTTATTTTTTGAATCATCTCTCTTTTTTCTTAATTTAGCTGAAAGTTTATCAATTTTGTTAATCTTTTCAAGAAACAAACTCTTTATTTTGTATTTACATTGTTTTATATATTTACATCATTTTATATTTTTTGTCTCCACTTGTTTATTTCTGCATTGATGATTATTATTTCTCTTTCTATTTTTGTTTTTCATTTGTTCTGTTTTTCTAACTCCTGAGGTGCAATGTTACATTGCTTATTTGAGACCCTTCTAATTTTTTGATGTAGGCATTCACTGCCTGTCAATTTTCCTCTTAGAACTGCTTTTGCTGTGCCACATAAGTTTGGAGATGTTATGTCTCAACATTTGTCTCAACAAATTTTTCTTTTTAATTTTTTCATTAACTCATTTGCTGTTCAGGAGTATGTTGTTTGTATGTTGTTTAACTTCCATGTATTTGTGTAGTTTCTTTAAGCATTTCTTGTAAAACCAGTCTAGTGGTGGTGAATTCCATCCGTGTTTGCTTGTCTGGAAAATACTTTATTTCTATTTCATTTCTGAAGGATTTTCTGGGTGTAGTATTCTTAGATGGCAGGGGTTTTTTTCTTTCTTTAATTACTTTGAATATATCAGCCCATTCTCTTCTGAGCTTTCTTCAGAAAGCTCTTCCATTCTCTTTCTGCTGAGAAATATGCTGATAGTCTAATGAGGATTCTCTTCTATGTGACTTGATGTTTTTCTTTTGCTGCTGTTAGAATACTTTGCCTTTGACTATTGACAGTTTGATTGCAATGTGCCTCAAAAGGAACTACTTTGGGCTGATATAATTGGGTTTTTTTGTGTTTCATGGATCTGGATATCTATATCTCTCCCATGACTTGGGAGGTTTTCAGATGTTATTTTGTCAAATAACTTTTCTGTGCCATTCTCCATCTCTTCTCCCTCTGAAATTTTCTTAATGTGAATATTTGTTTGCTTAATCATATCTCTCATAAGTCTTGTAGGGGTTCTTTGCCCTTTATCATTCTTTTTTCTTTTTATTCCTCTGACTGGGTTATTTCAACAGACCTATCTTCAAGTTCAGAAATTCTTTTTTCCACTTAAATTCATCTTCTTTTGAAGCTTTAAATTTTATTTGTTTAATTTTTTTATTGAAGTGTTCAACTCCAAGACTTCTGTCTGTTTTTTTTTTTTTTAATGATATCATTATCTTTGTTGAACTTCTCATTTACATCATAAATTGCTTTCCCGATTTTGTTGAATTGTTTGTCTGCATTCTTTTGTAACTCACTAAGTTTCCTTATGATTATTATTCTGAATTCTTTTGCAGGCAAATCATAAATGTGCCTTTCTTTGGAGACAGTTACTGGAGAGTTATTGTGTTTCCTTAATGGTATTATGTTTCCTTACTTTTTCATATTTCTTGTGTCCCTGCGTTGATAATTGTGCACCTAGCTGAATGTTCACCTCACCTCTTCCAATTTAATAAGTAGCTGTCATATGGAAAGGTTTTGGCTGCAGATGTCTCCTAGGATGTCAATTGGGTAGGGCGACATGGCTTTGGTGGCAGGTGGGTGCAGTAGTGTAGTCTCCATGAAGTTTCTTCAGCTGTAATCAACATCAGTGATGCCTATGAATGCCTTAGTGGCCTAGCATACACAGATTTATGTGGCTGCTCCACTGGGTTGGGTGTAGCTCTGCCAGAGGCAAAAGCATTTAGGTTGATATCCCGAATCAAGCATTGAATTTGGCAGCAACACAGTAGTACCACCAAGATCCACACACTGGTCATTGTTTTTGTTTCTACTTGACCTCCTGGGTGGTCAAGTCATGCCCTTTCCCCTAGTGTTTACCTGAAGTTAATCTGCAATGGGCTTTCTGGGAAGTGTCTTAGGATGCTAGGGAAGCTGGATGACTGCCTCAAGCTCTGTTTTCCCCATGAAGAAACTGTGAGCTGAAGGAGAATTTCTTCATCTGGCATTGTGCCAACTTGGAGGAGGGGGCAGCACAGTTGGAGTAACACTGTTCTTTTTACCATTCAAATTCAGATTTAATTCAGTTCTACATACCATATGGGTGTCTCCGGCTGTTTCTAGGTGTTACAGTTTTCAAAAGAATGTTGTAGTTTATGGGTAGTTGCTATAATAGTTGAACTTTCTGTGGTAAGAGTGGAAACTGAGATTTCCTATGTCACCCCATCTCGCTGCTGTCATTCCTCCCAATGGGCTTTTTTATACACAGGAAAACTCAACACTTCTAGGGAAACTTTCCACTGAAAAATTGGTGACAACCATGTTTTCCCTAAATTTAAGGACAATACTGGCTCATTCAAACTCTTTACAATACACCTTCAATTCCTTAAACGATGAGATACTAAAGGTTGGGGTTGAATGCTGTTTCTCTCTCATATCTTCTAACTTCTGGCCTCACTACCCAAGGAAAAGTGAGTAAACTGCAAAGCACTTCAGGGTAAAGATGCTAGACTTAATACATGCATCTGTTCCCATTAATAGACAATGAATAAAATTTGTAAAGAATCCTTGTAGACTTTTTAAAATCCACAAGAACAGGAAGAACTGAAGATGATACATTAGAAGCAAATTTTTCAAAGCTGAAAGGCAGATTGAAAAATGAAAATGGCTTACCTACCGGAAGAAAACAGAATCCTCGTATAGCATGGGGAAAAGCAAAAAACTGGTGGCACATCCCAAAAGGCTCAACAATTAGTGCTATCATATAACTCTGGAAATGTATGTGAACAAGAGATGCTAAAACAAGTAGGATTAAATAAAAGTGTGTTTAAAAAGAACTCAAAAAGCCAAATGCCTCTCCCTTTCTGCATATCAGGGCAAACTGCTCCTCATCCACCAGGCAAAAAAAAAAAATCATAGATTCAGTCTTAGAAAAGAGTTGAAAAAGTATTTGGGCTGGGTGAACACCAAATGTATTGAGCATGGAACACCAGTCTTATTTGAGTGGGGTCACACAGAAACCAGTGGATGCGAATATTGGCTTGGCTGCTGTGGAACCCACAGCTCCCACCTTTCATACCCCAATTTTCCCTGACCTCTCCCGACCTCTCTCTCCCCAGATGTCTCCCTTGTGGCTCCAGAATTCTGGCAGCTTCACCTCTAGGAAACAGATTAAAAGACATTTTTTCCACAGGATACCACAGTCTCCCAAAAGGAAAGACTGAAAAATCCTAATGTGATACCTTCCCCAACTAAGTGGCCCAGTCACATCACCCAAAACTTTACTTCCCAGTAGGCAAGCTCCAATAAGCTTTTAGAATCTCACTCTTTTAAATACTTAAAAAAAGGGAAAATTGCAACACTGGGAAAGTCTCTAGCATGAAAGATAGAGATGACAACACACAACAAGAAAAGGTAACTTGGAAGGACAGAAATAATCAAATAAACTCATTCATATTCCCACAAAAAAAGAGAAAGTAACATAACAATGAGCAAAAAGAGGATATGATGTTTTAAAGATTTCAGAAAACAAACTAAAACTAAAAGTATTTTAGGCATTGAAAGCATGATACCAGGGAGGACGATATTCAACAGAAGGGTTAGAAATTAAAGACAAAAACAAAATCTTAAGGAGCAAGGGAGAGGCAAAGAAATAGAAATGGAAAAGATATGTGGATGTACAAGACCAATATAGGACCTTCAATATCTGAAAAACATGAGTTTCAGAATGAGCAAACAGAAATTAGAAGAGACAAGATCATCAATGAAATAATTCTAGAGATTTTCTTAGAATAAAAGGTCATTGGTTTCAGATAGAAAGGGCCCATTGATTGCCAAGCATAAAAGATAAAAACAGACCCACATTCCAGCACATCATCATGAAAATTCAGAATGGTGGGGACAAAGGTGAGAGCCTACCATCTGGGGATGGCAAATTATGGGTCATGTATTAAGAATCAGAAACAGAACGCTTTGGACTAGAAGCTAGAAACCAATAAAATAATGTATTCAACCCTGGAGAGAAAAAAAAAATCCTAAAATTCTATGTCTCATCAAATTTAACAAATAAATACAAGAATGAATATAGCATTGTCAGACATGGTAGAACTCAAAATGTCTTCTCTCTTACCTTGCTCAGGAACTCAGGAAGCTACTAGAGGATGTGCACCACCAAAATGAGGTAGTAAACCAAGAAAGGGAAGATGGAGAAGAGTGTTATGGTTAGGCTTTGTGTCCCCACCCAAATCTCATCTTGAATTGTAATCCCCATAGTACCCAGGTGTCAAGGGAGAGACCAGGTGGAGGCAACTGAATTATGGGGACTTTTCCCCCATGGTGTTCTTGTGATAGTTAGGGACTTCTCACAAGATCTGATGGCTTTATAAAGGGCTCTCCCCACCTTAACTTGGCACTTGTCCTTCCAGCCACCTTGTGAAGGAGGTGTCTTGCTTTCCCTTTGCCTTCCACCACGATTGTAAGCTTTCCGAGGCCTCCCCAGCCATGCTGCACTGTGAGTCAATTAAACCTCTTTCCTTTATAAATTACCCAGTCTCGGGCAGTTGTTTATAGCAGTATGAAAATGGGCTAATACACAGGAAACAACAGGTGCTGGAGAGGATGTGGAGAAATAGGAACACTTTTACACTGCTGGTGGGACTGTAAACTAGTTCAACCATTGTGGAAGACAGTGTG
>NW_012109919.1:3699902-3728226 GCF_000951045.1 Mandrillus leucophaeus
GGGATAGCATTAGGAGATATACCTAATGTAAATGACGAGTTAATGGGTGCAGCACCCCAACATGGCACATGTATACATATGTAACAAACCTGCACATTGTGCACATGAACCCTAGAAATTAAAGTATAATAAAAAGAAAAAAGAAAACCAAAAAAAAAAAAGAAAAGAAAATGGACTAATACAGAGAAGAAACAAGATCTGACATAGGAGAGGAGTAAAGATAATTTCCAAGTCACAATACAAAGAGATCCCAGTATGACAGCTGAGCCTCAGGTGGAGATGGCAACCAGACCAGATGGAGGCAGGTCCAGGGGCAAAGACAAATGGATGGAATAGGTGGTGTATTTGGACATCCTGAAAACACTGTTTGTATGGTCTCAGTGATGTAAACTTGGAATATTGATCTAACCAAAATTATAAAATAACTATATGTGAAGATATATGAAAGATGTGGATGCGCTTAAAACTGAATAATCAGTCTGGGTGTGGTGGCTCACACCTGTAATTGTAGCACCTTAGGAGAGCCAGGCAGACAGACTGCATGAGCTCAGGAGTTCAAGACCAGCCTGGGTAACATGGCAAAACCCTGTCTCCACTAAAAATACAAAAATTAACCAGGCATGGTGGCACACATCTATAATTCCAGCTACTTGGGAGACTGAGGTGGGAAAATCGCTTGAACCCAGGAGGCGGAGGTTCCAGTGAGCTGAGATCACATCACTGCACTCCAGCCTCAGTGACAGAACAAGACTCTGTCTTTAAAAAAAAATGAAATATCGGCCGGGCGCGGTGGCTCAAGCCTGTAATCCCAGCACTTTGGGAGGCCGAGACGGGTGGATCACGAGGTCAGGAGATCGAGACCATCCTGGCTAACCCGGTGAAACTCCGTCTCTACTAAAAAATACAAAAAACTAGCCGGGCGATGTGGCGGGCGCCTGTAGTCCCAGCTACTCGGGAGGCTGAGGCAGGAGAATGGCGTGAACCCGGGAGGCGGAGCTTGCAGTGAGCTGAGATCCGGCCATTGTACTCCAGCCTGGGTGACAGAGCGAGACTCCGTCTCAAAAAAAAAAAAAAAAAAAAAGAAAAGAAATATCAAGATGTAGATATACCAAGTCTGCCAGTTAGAGATATGGAAAGATGTCAAAATAATCAGAAGAACCGAGAAAGTGGGTGCTTTAGGGGAGGGGAAGAGGAAAGGTGGGAGTAGGAGTGGCTCCACAAACATAGAACAATTTTGACTCTTCAATAATGTGCATACTAGCTTTGATTTTTAAAGAATGAATGGCATTCTTCCAAATAAACCGCTGCAGACATGATAGCAATAAAACATCAGCAATAGTTACAAACAAACAGAAATTATTTGTATTGGCAAGGCAGCAAGAGCAGAAAGGGAGCAAACAAAATTTGGCTTAAAAGATCTCAGAATGAATTAAAATTAGACCTAAGGAAGGACTCCTTGATCATAGTGGTGTACATAGCAATGCAAAAGGAATGAAAACCTTCAGGCAAGAGGAAGGAAAACCACCCATCTCAGATGGTTTGGCTATCACGAATCATCCTGCATGCTTTTCATATTCGCAATGGAACTAGTTAATGATTCTTCATCTATTCCTACAGATAGTGCTTAACCTGTTTGCAGGTTTCCAACTGCAATAAACCCTTAATCCCCGAGGAAGCTCAGAGACTTAAAGAAAACAATATTCCCTAGATAACTTTTATTCGAAAAATTTTACATATGTTGGTTGCACGGGATAAAGAGCTCCTCTTTGCACAGAAAGTAGTGTTTCTGCTGCAGTAGGGCCTTTAAGAGTCTTTCCAGATAATCCAGGACCAACTTTTCCAACCCAGCAGCAACCAAGCACCTCCCCAGCAGATATATTTGACCTAAACTGGCTTCCATACTTTAGTAATAAAGCTTGGTCCTAAGCAGTCTCAGCACATGGTGAACTGTACACTAGCTCCATGCATAAACAAGATATAACTTAACCTGGGATTACATCTTTGTAACCAAGCAACTGAGTCTGGTCAAATCATAGCAGCAAAACCGTCAGCCAATCCCAGGCTGAAAACTGACAAATTATGCCCAAATAAGGCAAGCAGGGGACTGTACCAATCAGGTAATCTCTGTGCATTATTTCCTGTTTTTCTGGTTATAGATATAGCTCACTGATATGGTTTGGCTCTGTGACCCCACCCAAATCTCATCTCGAATTGTAATACTCACGTGTCAAGGAAGGGACCTGGTGGGAGGTGACTGGATTGTGGGGGCGGTTTTCCCTGTGCTGTTCTCCTGATTGTGAGTGAGATCTCACGAGATCTGATGGTTTAAAAGTGTTTGGAAGTTCCCCCCTTAGCTCCCTCTCTCTCTCTTGCATCACTATAGTAAGACATGCTTTTCTTCCTCCTTTGCCTTCCACTATGATTGTAAGTTTCCTGAGGCCTCCCCTGCCATATGGAACTGTGAGTCAATTAAACCTCTTTTCTTCATAAATTACTCAGTCTCAGGTAGTATCTTTATAGCAGTATGAAAACCAACTAATATACTCACTAAGTTGGGTGCATTCTGAACCCCCAGCACTCAAAATCCTGTTTTAAACGCTGTCCAGCTCTGAAACTTCTTTCCTGCAAATATTACATAAATGTTACATTTAACTTGTCCTAGGTTTTTCTTTGTCACCTGCAACCCTGACAGCACTGCATACATCATAGCCCTCAACACTTGGCACTCAGGAAGAAATCTGCTCTCCTACCCAGCATTTCACACCACTGACATCTTATTAGGCCCTATCCCATCTCCTACCCCAGTCATATGGGTAATTATGACATTAATACGACATTAGTGAAAGTTCGTTACCATAAAAGAAAAAAAAAACTGCTGACTTGGAGTAGTTTCCACTGCACCTCATTCTCTCAGTCCAGAAAAGCAAGTCAAGTAAGTAAGGAAATGAGGGAGGCATTATCGTAGGATGACCAATATATTACTAACCAATTACTAGCATCACAGCCCATCACTAGCCCCAGTCATGCAGTTTAGAGCCTCTACTGTGATGCCACACAGGCAACATCAAATACTGGACAACTACTCTTCAATGTTGCTGCCCTTTAAATATTTGAAGATGGCTTGCCAACTCCTCCTCCAGTTGTCTTTGGAGGAAAGGGAGAATTTTCTTGAACCAGTTTGAGTCCTCATTTGGGCCTTTATCAAGTGTACATTCCAAATTGTATTTTTATATTTTTATTTTATCCAATATTTTCCATTTTCCTTATCTCCCCCTAGCAATCTCTCCCTATTAATGGCTCCTTCTAGGTTTAAACTAAATACCCTACTTGCTTTATGATAGTTCCTGTTGCTTATTGACCTCTTTGTCCTGCTTCGATACATCAGCTGACTTGTTAAATTTTTTTATGTTAACCAGTATTCACATTTTCTTATAGAACACGGTCTTGGAAAATTCAATCCTTCATCTCAGCCTGTGTTGATCAGTTTTTGTCTTGACTTTCTGAACTTGAGATCATACATTCAATAAGCCCCACATATATCCTTAATAATAAGATGAAAATTCTGGCCAAGGGCCGAGCCAGGTGGCCCAGACGCTAAAGACTTCTCTTTGGATGGACCCAGATGCACATATCAGCCCTTCTGCTTTAAAAACATATTCTACCCAAGTTGAGCCAAGCAGGGAAGCCATTAAAAAGTTAACATGTCAAAGGTGCCATGTCATCTGATCAGTTCCCAAGCCAACATTTTATCCAACAATGTTCCTCTCTTCCAAGAACATTCCTCTCTCAGTGGCCCCTTTTTGTATTCTGCACTTCCACATTGTTGCATTTCATGGTTAATCTTTTGACTGCTTTCCCTCTTGATCTGTAATAAAGCATTCTCTTTCCTGATATGGGACCACATTGGATTTCTATCCTAATAGCTCATCTCTCATGATGTAACACTTAAATGCCCCATACCTTTGAGCTACTGTGAGGCTGGCACTGGCTTGACTTGCCCTCTATTATCTGTGTGCCTATCATGAGGAGGCAGCACAGCAGAGCAGTGAAGAATGCAAACTACTGAGTCACACTGCCCGAGTTTAAATTCCGGCTGCACCATTTACTAGCTTTGTAACCTTGGGCAAGATTCTGAACCTCTCTGTGCCTTAGAAACGCTTATCTGCCAACTCATCACTATCACCTCTGAGCATTTTAGAGGCACTATATCATTTTTAGGTTTGCAGGGTAAAGGCTTTGCTGGCACTGAAAGAAATTTGTAGAGTTTTAGCTTCCCCTGAAACTCTCGTTTTACCTTCATCCTATAATTTCAATTTTTTTCCCAATCTCGTGTAAGAAAATCATCTATATAAAATCCATATACTTACCAAGCAAATGCATCTCTAAGACAAGTCTCCATGTCCTCCTTGCCAAGCACATTCTGTCCCTTAATCCTTCTTACATAGAAACTGGGACGCCACCATCACAGGTCAGTGAGAAGGGCTTTGAAAGCAGACAGACCTAGGTTCAAATCAGGTCTTTACATTCATGTCAGATCTCCACATTTTGGAGCCAAACTTCTTTTTACAAGTGAGGTAGAGAATGATTTGGGGTTCATGTGCAATTTCAAGTGAAATAATTTTATTTTCCAAAACAAGAAAAGGACTGAAACACTTTAATTGGTCATATGAAAATCATGAGATATTTCTGCATTAATGGGCAGGGCAGATTAATGCTAGTTATTCAACTAAGGCCTATTATGGGGTTCCAATACTTAAGAAAATAGAGACAATGATTCAGGCTTTTAAAACTGGAACCAGGGGGAAAAAAAGTGTTCTATTGGAAAGGTTGAGCCTTTGAGGGATCCAACAGTGGCGTATATAAAATTAAAAAAGTTATTATTCCTGCAATGTCAAATACCTGTTTGTCATTTCCCCTAAAAGCAGCGGGAAATTGGCTTAAACTGCAAGGATTTGAGTTAAACATAAGGAAAAAATTCCTGACAGTAGGGGTTGTTAAACAATGGAACAAGTTAGCAATAACAATTGTGGAATGGCTTTCCCGGGGCTTTTTGGACATCGTACCCCATTTGTCTGGGAAGTTCTGATATAACCTTGCCTATTGGAGACCTCCTAGGATCCTTTCCAGTTCTCTGGTTCTTAATTAGTTCAGCATGCTTTTGCATTAATAGCATTATAATCCTGGTCACAACTGATTAAAAGACAAAAATCAATTTCCCACTCAAATCCCCCAAACGAGAAGGTGTTTTGCTCCCCTGTGCGCAAGAAACAGGATGGGCTGCACATTTTCATTCATATGTTTCTAATTTCTTCGGGGAAGTTTTTAAACTGAGATTACCATAAACCAAAGTTTAGCCCAGAAATACAGTGAATTATAAACTGGTGGAAACCCTGAATAGAGATATATAATGGAAACATTAACAGAGCTTTAGCGGTGATGGCAATAGCATGTCACTACAATGCAAGGAAATCGTGTTAAAGTAACTGCTATTGTAGATAAGGGGGTGCCGCTCTTAATAATGGATTTTTCATGCATTACTTCTATGCTTTTAACATTTTTCCATCGTGAATAGTGACCTTGGAATAATGCTAGGAACTATATTTTGTATTTAACCTAAATACCAAATTTAAAGACTTACATAGATAATACAAAGGGCTTCATTCCATGCTGCTGAAGACTGTGAAGGTCGTAGACTGCTTCCACAAACTCATAGGTAATGGAAGTAAATCATTTTTTATTGAAAATATGCAACACGCAACTAGTTTCTTCTAACAAAGCCAGGAATATTTTATAAGAAATAAAAAAATTGAATAGTATTGACAGGTAGATACCATGTAGGCCCCAAAGAAGGGTGGGGTGGAGGGGCCTTCAGCCTCCCCTGATAATTTCCAAAGCCCCACAAAGATACCCTAAAAATGTTTAAAGCAAGAATAGTGTCTTTGTGTCACAGTTTCCAGTGAATTTCCTTACTCCTTCTTCCAACCAGACTTTCCTCGATTTATGCTCTGGAACTCCAGTGTGTATCAGGTGAAAAAAACAAAGTAAATTAGATATATATTTATCCTGATCCTAGGAAAAACTGAAAAGCACTGATTTAAAATCTGTTGATCTGTGCCACTCCTTAAAATATTCACCCATTCTGCACCACTGCACTCTAGCCTGGGTGACAGAGACAGATTCTGTCTCAAAAAAAAAAAAAAAAAATTCACCTCTTCTTCCCACCTGACACCCATCCATCTCCTGTGACCAGCGTGCCCACATTCCCCTTCCATTTACTTGGTCTGTCTCTGCTTTGATGTGCTCACACCACTGCTGTCTAAGCTCCTTCCTCTCAAGATAAGGATGCCAACAAGCTAGCCCGATAAATTCACCAGGTTTAATAAAAAAGAGCCAAGCATGTGAAGATGGCATGCTCTGAATCAGACTCCTGGTGTTAAATGCCACCGGCCCCACCTGCTATCTGTGAGTGCTTGGAAAATGCATTTAATCTGCCTATGCTTCCTTTTACTTACCCAGAAGATGGAGATGATGACAGTACCCATCTCCTGGGTTACTGCAGGATTAAATGAGTTAATGTACCTAAAACTACACTGTGACTGGCCCACAGTAAGCACATGATAAATGTCAGCTTCCTATATGGCATGCAGATGTAAGACCCTGGTTTCTCCACAGTTTAGGACCACGTTGGTCAGCATTTCAGGCCATGGCAAGCAAACAACTGTAATATTTGAGACAATGAGTCCTAGAGTGTAAGTAACTAGTTTCTCTGCCCATGAGAAGTGCTAGGAAACATGTGTATAATGCATAATTGTGCATATATGTACCAGTCAGAGCAGAAAAGGGAAATTGTAAGCAACAAAATCTACCAGCCAAACCATTCCTTAAGAATAAGTTTAGTGACAGCCTCCACTATCATCTAACTGCATAGCTTTGTGCAAGTCAGCTGAACCCGAGGAGCTTTACTTTTCTTATTTGTAGAATAGAGACAATATTAATTTCACAAGGTTTTAGCAGATTCAAAGGAGATTAGTAAGTGACAGGGTTTATGTCAAAGGAAATCATAAAGAATGACATAATTTTGGCCAGGCGCAGTGGCTCACACCTCTAATCTCGGCACTTCAGGAGGTCAAGGAGGGCAGGTCACTTGAAGTCAGGAGTTCGAGACCAGCCTGGCCAGCATGGTGAAACCCCATCTCTACTAAAACTACAAAAATTAGCTGGGCGTGGTGACAAGCACGTATAATCCCAGCTACTTGGGAGGCTGAGACAGGAGAATTACTGGAGCCTGGGAGGCAGAGGTTGCAATGAGGCGGGATCACGCCATTGCACTCCAGCCTGAGCAACTCTGTCTCAAAAAAACAAAACAAAACAAAAAAACAAAAAAAGATATGATTTGGATATACAGTATTACCATTTTTTGCTGAATTTTCTCCTGCTGCACCCAGTTTCTCTGATTTGTGTTTCAGGGCAAACTATCTTTTAGGAACACTTGGTATTCTCTTCCTGGTTCATTCATCTCTAAATTTGCCTTTAGAAAATCTGCCTCCTGTCTCAGAAACCGTACCTGGAAAACTCCCTTTCGTCTGTCTTGGGATCCATGCTTTACCAACCTGCCACCAGCCCATCTTATTGACTGTCTCCAGGAGAGAAGGAAAGATTCTCTCCCACCGGGATACAGCTCTCCATATTTCATTGTTATGTTTATGTTTTTCAGAGACAGAGTCTTACACCGTGGCCCAGGCTGAAGAGCAGTGACCATTCACCAGCGCAATCACAGCACACTGTAGTCTCAAACTCCTAGGCTCAAACGATCCTCCCACTTCAGCCTCCTGAGCAGCTAGGACTATAGGTGCACACCACCATACCCAGTTCATATTTCATTATTGATTTTGTTTATTTAAAAAAAAATTTTTTTCTCTAAAGAAATAACCAAGAATGCTTTTCACTTTTCTAATAAGATACTGCTTGCTCCTTCTCAGTTGCCAGAGGCTATCATGTACAAAGAAAAATTAAAGGAAATTAGAAGGAAATGCCAGAAACTAACAACAGAAGTTTTATTTTCAAAGTTTGCTCTGGCCTCCTTCTCTCCTCCAGTTAGGTTGTAATATTAATCAAGTATCATGAGCAGGAGAGCAGAGAATCCAGCAAAAGAGACCCACAGCCATCACAAGAATATTCAATTTCCAGGGAGACTTTCTGGCTCACTGTTCCTTCCAGGTTCCCCTGCACTACAGACTGCCCAGGACTGGGCAGGATATTCCAGTTTGTCCTGTAGACTGGGGTGAAAGGCATCACAAGGGCACTGTTCAGATTCCCAGGTGATAGAGGGAGAGAAAGGGTGGGAGGTTCCAGGGAAAGAATATAGGATGGAAAGTAACAGAGTGAGAATGATGATGACAGAATAGAAAAGAAAAATGCACAGCAGCAACATTTAGTGAGCACTTGTTGTGGACTAGGCATCTTCCCATTTAATCCTTAAAGCAAGCCTGTGAACTAAGGATTGATATTACCATTTCTGGGTGAGAGACTGAAGCCTACAGAGATAGTAAGCTGCTGACCCAGAATCTGAATCCAGATCTGTCTTATTTCAAAGTTGGTATTTTTAACTCCAGCTCCTATAAACTCCTACACAGCTTAGATACACATTCAGCGTTAATATTTCTTAAATGTAGTCAGACTAAGCTTGCACACTATCATAATCTGACGTGTCAGCTGTTCAAGGTAAAAAAGCAATCAACAGAAGTGAAAGTTTTTAATATAGTTGGTGTAAGAGCTTGCTGCTTTGATTCTTCTCTTCTCGCCCTTGAATGAGTTTTCAATAATACTTCTTTCAGAATCAAATCCACTCTTTTTCTGACCCACCTAAGACTGAGTCTTAGTAGGTTTCTTATTTATGCTTCTTTTCAAAAAAAAAAAAAAAAAAAAAAAAAAAAACCTGCTTCAAAAAGCATCAAGCTGCTTGTAATCTTAGCACTTTGGCAGGCTAAGGTGGGGGTACCATTTGAGGCCAGGAGTTCAAGACCAGCCTGGGCAACATAGCAAGACTCTGTCTCTACAAAAAATAATAAAAATTAGCCAGGCATGGTGGTTCACCCATACTCCCAGCTACTCTAGAGGCTGAGGCAGGAGAATGGCTTGAACCCAGGAGGTCGAGGCTGCAGTGAGCTATGATAACATCATTACATTCCAGCCTGGGTAACAGAGCAACACCTCCAACTCAAAAAAAAAAAGTATCAAGTTAAGTGGACAATGATATATCACTTTGTACCCAGAATACTCATCCTTCAAAAATGCACTTCCTTCTGCAATATTTCTTTATTTGCACTCCACACAAGATAATAGAAACCCAGCAAGACCTGACTCAAATCCAGCTTCATCATCAAGTGTATGATCTTGGGAAAGATCCTTAGCTTTCTCATTTCTATAATAGGTATAATTCATAAGGTCATCATGAAGAATAAATGAAATAGCATGTAAAAAGTCCTAAGCATAGAACATGTTGTCTGTTGATGGCAGTTATTGATGGTGTTAACCGTGGTGAGGTCTAAGATTAATACTTCAAAGATGGTACCTCTTCTGGAATCCAAAAATTCATACCGTCTTTCTTCCCTGGATGATACTGGAAAAACTCTACCAACTTATGGCTCTATGAGTATCCAGTTACCAGACCCTTTGCTAGTGGTCAGTAACTTTTTGGGATATGAAGACTCATTTTTTAACACCCACAAAACTCACTGATGTCTCCTCTGATGATAGTGGCTGATTAAGAACACAGCTGTTTCTAGATCCCTTTCCATTACAATGGGAAACTTGCTCTCAATTTATTATTCTCCTTCTGTTCAGAAAGTCTCTCTCCAAACACAGTATAAGAAAATAGTAAGAAAGTATTTATAATCTTTATAAATAAAGAATATAAAAAAAAGAAAATAGTATAACACAGTATAATAACACAGTATATTATAACACAGTATAATAAATAGCTCTTTACTGACCAAAGAGCAATTCCATTTCTGCCTTCAGCCCTGCCTCCTGTTGGAAATTCCAGGGTCTCCTTGGTGGGACTGTTGGATATGCTCAAACTTTTCTGTTCAACTCTCCAGAAAATGTCTTGATCAAGTCTTGCGGATGGTTCATTATGTTCATTGTTCGTAAATTTTTAACAGTTTAATACTCTTTAAACAACCTCAGTTCCCTTTATCTTAATTTTCTGGCAGAATATATGGAAAAAAAAAATCTCACTTGACTCTTTAGACTTACAACATACACATTGAATTAAATATCTACGAATTTGGTTTCTAATGTTGAGATTGAAAGTACCTGTTTTCATTCTCCATACACGCCCAACGCTTTCCAACTCAGAGTTTTCTCAACCTAGAAGTCCCTCCCTCCACGTTCAAATTTAATCAATGGTTCTAGGGTCCAACACCTGCTCCTATGTGAAACTCTTCTCCTCTAAACTCCTGACATCTTGGCCCTAAGTCTGGCTAGGTTGTAAATTGGCACACTGGCATCAATGCGGTCCTAGGACGCCAGTGTGCCAATTTACAACCAAAGAACTGGCATGTGATTCCACAATCTTGACTGCTATCCATTCCCTCCATACTCCCATTCCGAATTTTCTCTGTCCTACTCGAATCATTCTTTTACCCAAGACTTTGGTCTCTGTGTCTATGTCTTATTTTTCTTTGTATTGCTAACACCCTGGGATACAGTAGATACTAAACTATAAAAACCTGGGGGATGATGGGTTTGCCAGCGTCATTCTCTCTCTCCTTACTACCTCCAACTGTTTCTGCACTTCTCCATTTTCCTTCCTTCAGGCAATATTGACATTTTGCTTATAGCAAACAAACTGAGGGCATCCTAACACCCCATGCCAATATACATTCACACAAAAAGCAAACACAAAGTAAATAGAAAAGAGAAAGGCTTATATTTCTCATTACATCTGCTATCTGATCCTATTTCAATTCTAGACACATGTTTTCCATTGTTATTTTTCTGGCTCAATTAGGATACTGAAGTTACAAGTTGCGGATTGTGGACATAAAATCCAGTGCTCAGGAGCTCATGTAAGATTAGGATGCTAAACAACAGGTCCCAGGAATTTCTTTTACCCACAGACTGAAATGGCTAACACAGGGTACCATTAGATGTAGATGTAGATACGGATTCAAGAAATTTATTTTCTCACTTGTTGCCTAATATAACACAGTTCAGAAACCACCTTGGTTCAGTCAACACAGTCCATCAAACCTAGGTATTACTTTTTACCTAATTGTCTGCATTTTTTTCAGAGGCCTGTAGCCTCCAATACTGGAGTGTACTTTGACTACAAGGAAGGGGTCAAGGTGTGAAGAGACTGCAGTGTTAATGTAGGTGTCACATAAATGCATTAGCTCAGTGGACCAAATAAGGGAAAATATTTTGATGAGAAAATGGCATTTAGAAGCGTTGTCGCGTTTAAAACATTTTCCCAGTGTGGTTACATTAGCAGACCTAAACAATCAAGGGCCAGAAGGCATTGCTGCAGGGATTGTGAGCTTAAAAAGTTATCCTTGTTCTGACACCTATTAATAACCACCTTTGAGAATTACAAAGCACAGTGAAAAGAGAATTGTTCGACTCTGCACTTGCAAATATTTTATAACTGTGATTTACACAGACAAATATATATGTGTGTGTGTATGTGTGTGTGTGTGTGTGTGTATGATGATATATGTTTAGTTCCCTGTTGAACAAGAAGCTTTTGGCATTAAGAAATCTATCGGTAATTGTAGGTGCCGATGGCACTTGGGAACTTCCCTAACATTTCCTACTTAAGGAGCAGATTGCTTGCAAACGCATAATACTCATCAGTAAAAGAACTCAGAATGTACTTGTTCTGGCTTTGAAGGAAACTTGCTCCCTGGGCTGAAGCAAATCCCCACATATAGGAAAAAGAGAACTTTTCTTATCTTAAATCTTTGATTCAACAGCCTTGTGCACCACTTGCTGGAACTGCCTCCACTGGGCTGTCTACTCACTGCTTAGATTTTTCACTGGAGAATGACGAAGACCATTGCAGGGGAGGGAACCTCAGGGCGTGTTGATTTGAGGGTTGTACACTCACATGTCAAACGGCTGGCTTGTTTGACAGAGTTAAACTTACAGGACTGTACTGCATGATGAGAAGAAGCTTTCATCAGCCCTCTTTTCCTGCTTATCACAAATCTGGGCACCTTGAAATCTCCTGCTGCTGATGTTGAACTTAAATATCACTGTGAAAATCTTTGTCTCAGAGGCAGGGTATTCTAGAGGTTGATGACCACTAAAAAGAGTTAAAGATCCTGTGTCCTTCGCTTTTGTCAGTTCCTAAAAAGCCAAACTGAAGCTCTTCCATCTGAAGTGTCTGCCCTTAATGTACAGAGATTCTTTGACAGAGCTCAGGTTGTAACTTCTCTCTGGGAAACTCATGTAAAGAATAGACCAAATGAGTGATTCCCTCTGGCCAAACCAGTAGGGGCTGAGACAAACTCGCTGGTGTTTTAAGTTTTTCGAAATGACTAAAAAGGCATTATTGGGAAAGAAAAAAACCTCAGTGAAACTTCATCTCTGAAGCCAATGCCCACTCTGAGACACAGGCTCAGTCTAGCAAACCTAAGTCAGTTGCAGAGAATGCTCATGTCTGAGGGGATATTTGGTATAGGATGTACATTCTGTGTGAGGTGTGCATCTGCAGGAACTAGGCAACAGTAAAGTTAGCCTTGGTGTGCAGGACTTGATAAGAGTTAATTCCTTATTACAGATAAGCAAACTGAGGGTACAGAATCATAAAATCATACAAGTTCAGGATGAAAATGATCTTGGAAGTTGTGTTGTCCAATTCCTGCTTCTTTAGATGTTCAGATCTCCAGACCATATCATCATCAACTTCTGCAGCAGGCATCCTCGGCAGCATGGGCATTATCAGAACATTAATTGGACAGTCACTGTGCTCGGCCCTCCTCAAGTGTTAATCCACTGCATCTCCCCATCAACTCTGCAACTTGGGCATTATTAGCCCACTTTACACAGGAAGAAACTGAGAAACTCAATGACTTGGCAAATCGGGAGCAGCTGGGATTTAAATCCTGAATGCCAGGCTCTTAGCCACAACATTCTATTATTTCCCCAATGGCTCAGCTAATATCAACTTGGATACTATTAGTGACAGGGAGCTTATTACCACCCAAAATCAGTTACTTCTACTCCAAGACTGTTCCCTTTATGCCCCCACAAAATAAGCTGAAATTTCACCCTTTGATTAAAATTCTACTTGCTGAGATCCTCCAGAACAGGTCTGATCTGTCTTTTATATGGAAACTATGAAACCATCTGGAGACAGTAACTATGCCTCTCATTTAAGTCTTCTTTACATCAAGCTACATTCCCTTTTTCTATTTTTTTCTTTAACATTTCCTGGGAGATCCTCGTTCCGAAACCTATGCTATTCTAGTGCAAGAGCTATTTCTTACTCATCCCATACCCTCAAGACCTAGTACCATGCCTGGCACAAAGTGAATTCTCTAATAAATGCTGATGTGACTTGGCTCTGTGTCCCCAACCAAATCTCATCTCGAATTGTAATCCCCACATGTCGAGGGAGGGGCCTGGTGGTAGGTGATTGGATCATGGGGGCGGTTTCCCCCATGCTGTTCTCAGAGTAGTGAGGGAGTTCTCATGAAATCTGATGGCTTTAAAGTGTATCTCTTCCCCTTTGCTCATACTCCCTCTCTCCTGCTGCCCATGAAGATGGTGCCTGCTTCCCCTTTGCCTTCCACCATGATTGCAAGTTTCCTGAGTCCTCCCCTGACATGCAGAACTGTGAGTCAATTAAACCTCTTTTGTTTATAAATTACTCAGTCTCAGGTAGTATCTTTATAGCAGAGTGGAAAATGGGCTAATACAAATACTAACGGATATAGCAGCTGATCAACAAATTTTCAGTAGTAGGTGTTCAACAGATATTAAACATCTTGAATGTCTTTAAAGTTTTGGCAACTTTTCACAGTCCTTCATAGATCATGAAGCCAAAATGAAACACAATCTCCATGTGTGATCAGGCTTTAAAGTTAAGTGAGAATAGCACATCCTACCTGGGAAGTGCCGTATTACTCTTAATGCAACATAGAATGGCAACGGGATTTTGACCACCTGGGTCACCTTGGTGACTTATGCCAAATTCGAGGAAATAAAGCTCCGAGGTCTTTTTGTGTGGGCTGTGCATAGTCTATGTTGTGCTACAGTAGCTTCTGAACCTATGTACAGGAATCCATCCCTAGTAAAGCTCATGCTAAGCTCATGGTCTAGCTGCTAAGATGTTTTGGGATCCTGGAGTCTATCATGAAAAAGAGTCATTATCCTTTCTGACTTTGTTTTATTATTGAATTTGGGAGGCCAGATATCTATGATCTTAGCCTTACCTTGGAGAAAAGACTTTCGTGACTGGTTTTCCTTTGAAGGACTCTTTTCCCACTAAGTGAAAGAAATCCTTTTCATTGGCCACCAGCAGATGCTCCTCATCCCTACATCTAGAATGAATCCTGATCCTTGAAAAAAAATCTTTGAAAGAGCTTCATACTCAAAACCTAGGCATCAGGTCACCCTCTTTCATCCAGTTCTGATCAGCTGGCCTTCTGATTAATTCTCAGTCTTCAAGTCCTTGGGTTGGACTAATCTAGTGCATTCGTCGCATGAGGTTTATTTTAGTTCAGTTAACCTAGGCTATGCTGCAGGAACAAACAAGCCTCTAAAGTTCAGTCCATAAGTTCACACTCATACAAAGTTGGAGAGCTCACTTTCAGACCAACTAACCCATACAGTATGGCCCTCACAATCACCAAGGCAGGGCAATTGAAAGCAAAGCAAACTCACTCTTGCTCTCTGATGCTTCCTTCCAGAAGCCACACACATATTTCCCATTGGACTAGTGGTCAGAACTTGGGAAAAGACTCCCACCTAACAGCAATGCAGACTTTTTATGTCCCTTGAATAAGAACACAGGACTTGATAAGCAATGACCATTGTCTCTGCTAAAATTGTTGTTTTTTATTTCCTTTTTCTCTCTGGAACCAAATTCCTCCCCAAACAGAGCACGATAATTAGGATGCTACTTTTCTGATGCCTCCTCTCTGCCACAGCTCTTATTGTCACCTCTTCTTGGATTTCTCACTGACAAGCTCAGAAGATCCCATATATCAATTAGGACTCCTGTTAAGATAACAGAAAAATCCACACAGAGAGATTTCAGCAGAAAAAGGAATTTACTATCTCATGGGACAACAAAGTCAGACTGCAGATTAAGTTCTGAATTCACAGCTTAGACGATGTCGTCAGGACTTACTTCCATCTTTTGGCTACAACTATCTTAATGTTGGCTTCGTTCAACACTCCCATGGTAGGTGCTGAGGGTACTAGATTCACCTTATCACAACATCAAGGCATGTTCTGGGGCAGAGGGACAAGGGAGTCTCCCTCCTACACAGCTCAACCAAAAGCGCTAGATACATGTCTCATTGTTTCCGATTAACCCATGCAACCAGGTGAACATCCCTGAACTAATCATTGTCTTTTGTGAGATCTTGATTGGCCAGACCTGGGTCACATATTTCCTGAAGTCAGATTTGGGACTCTGCAGGAACCACATGCATGTAAAATAGAGATAAGGTAGCTCCTCAAATGAAAATGTGGACTGATCCAGAAAGTAGGATGAATGGGTACTGGGAGACCACAGATGGTGACTGTCCACTAGCCATGACTTACCTTTGTGTTAACCAGCCCCTAGCTGCAGAGTTTGATTCCTTCCTGACCTGAGCTTCAGTTGCTATAACCTTCGCCCAGCTCACCTGCTTCTCCTCCAGTCCCTAGGAGTGGATCAAACAGCCACCCAGTTCAGCCATTCTCAGCAGCAGAAACTAAGCTAGGCCTGCTCTATATCCTCACTATAACAATGGTTTAAAAAGAGTTTTGTGGACCTACTACTAGAGACCACCTTCAAGGTGGATAGTAATACCTATTTATACAATACTCTCTACTAAGCAATCAATCCTTCAGCCCTGAATTTCACTAATATGTAATTTGCATTTCTCCACCTTATCTTACAAGGTTCTCATGAGAGACCACATCAATTATCTTTCAGAAGTTCATACACACTTCATCTCCCTGACAAGTAACCATATCCAAAAAGGAAATGAAGTTATTAATCTGGCAAGATTTATACTCAGCGAATCCATCCTGGCTTCTAAGACAACCACTTCCTTTTGTCAAGGGCTCACAAACCATCCTCTTAATAATCCATTCCAGAGTTTCACTCAGGATTGACATTAAGCTCGCAGGTCTATAGTATGCAAAATCCCCTTTCCCCTTTTTGAAAAGCTGGGACTATGCATGTCAGCCTCCTGTCTCTCAGCACCTCCTCCCCTTCATGAAAGGCAGCTAATGGAGGATTTGCCTAATGTCTCTTAATGAGACAGTGCACAGTCAGGATTAGTAGTCAGCAGACCGTAAGGGTCCAGCCTTTTGCTTCTCCTTTTCAGCCGTGACGATTTCCCCACCCTCTTTTTCCTTGAGACGAGAGCTCTCTACCAGAATTGCCAAGTGCAAGATTTCTTTACAAAAAATAGGCCACCTTCTCTCTCCCCTTGATGTGCTTCTCCTAGAGAATTGGAACAGGAGATAGAAGGGGGAACTGGGGCCCGAGGCCTCCGTGTGCACACAGCACAATCCTAGAGCTCGAGGGAGGAGCGGTCTGTGGTGTTTTGTTGGCTGCAGCTGATTGATTTCAAATTCAATGTTGAGAAACGATTTTACCTGGAAGTCCTCTAAACCTGAATCTGAAAGAATTAGGGGGTGGGAGTCACTTCTGTACAAGTGGCAAGTTGGAAATTTCCTGCAATTCCCATAGTCCAAGCATCCACATGTATCTGAAAACCTGGACCCTCTGGGTTAGTCTAATTGGACAGAGTTGCCTTCCTGTTGACTTTCTTTCCATTTTCTTATGTGAATACCTTCACCTTTAAGTGTCAGTCCAATTCCCATTTCACATTTTTAAATCCCAACTAACTTAGCATAAGCTAATTAGAAAATCCACATTATACCACCTTTTAGAGCTCAATTACACAAAAATCAGAGTGACGCTGGGCATATGTCTGAGCAAAATAGATTTCCAAATTGGTGTAAAGTGTACTTAATATTGATAGCTCTGTAATTTCCAGAAGAGTTCAGAATCAGAGTGATGTAATTAGGTTTTATTTGAAGTTTTTCTTTAGATTTAAAAGGAAAAAGAAGGGAGAAAATCAATATATTACCTCGCTAGGAAGTAAAAGTAAGTGAATCACCCATCTGTCTTAATTTATTTCATGAACTGAGAATAATATTCACCTCTCTGGACGGTGTTTTACATCATGAATAGATACAGTGCTGATTTTTAAAGGCTAAATTTAATGTTTCCACAAAACAGAAAGAACGTTTTTCAGTCCTGGCTTACAATATAATTTAGAGCAGAAATGACACATAAAAAAATACGTAGGCAATATTTTATCTCAATCTTTACACTTAATACTTCCTTTACTTTGTACCACAGTGTGGATCTTATGAGAGAACAAATACCTATTTATAAACAACAGCAGCAACAAAGAAAAATAACAGACCAAATAATAAAATGTGTGTTCCTCTTGGGAGGGAGGAGAGAAAGAACAGTTTGTTGAGGAAAGAAGGCACAAGATTTGAAGGGGACAATTTGATCTGAGCCACCTTCCTTTGGTGTTGAGCTGAGAAAGATCATTAGCAACTCTAAGACTCGTGTTTTTACCATGAATGCTGTGGTAGTTACCACACACATTTAATGTACTAGTCAGCTGTTGCTGCAACTGTGTTCTGTAACAAACAACCCCAAGCCTCGGTAGCTCATAGCACCATAACTTGTTTCACACTCATGTAGATGGTGTAGATTGGCTGAGGTTCAGCTGATCTCTGCTGACCTTGACTGAGCTCAGCTACTGCAGACCTTGGGTCGAGTGGAGATTTGCTCTCCGGGTTTTCATTCTGGGACCCAGGCTACAGGAGTAATGGCCACCTGGGGCACACCCTTTTCATGGAAGAAGTCAGAAATTCAAGTGGAGTAAAGAGAAGAAGCCTCTTCCAGCAGTAGTTGCTGAGGAAAATGATAAAACCTGCACCCACATTCTATGGACCAACATCAACGGGATGGAAAAGTGTATTCCACCCATAGAGAGCATGAAAAGGGTGGGACAGAAGGCAAACATGAGCATGAGGTTCAGTCTATCACACTCCACACATCTATGATAGGGAGGTTCAAACAAGTTAGGGTATATAAAACACCAAGAACCTAACAGGCACTGAAAATATGGTAGCTATTATTGGCCATCTAATTATGTGATTAAGCGGTCTTAATTACCAACACATTTCTCAACCCCAATTCTGCTGAGCCTTTACAGACTGGCATTACAATTGCTGGTACTCGGATTAAAGGGAGTGACTTCTTGCCAAAGAAGTGTGTTGCCCATTTGAAGCCACACACATCAATACTATGAGTTCAGCCAAAATACAGGCTGAGGAATGTGTCTGGAATTGGCATATCTTGGTTACAAGAAGAATCAACCAGCTTATACTTTCTCACACTTAACCTGGACGGAAATGAACAGACAGCTGCCCTTTCCATAGTCAGCTGGTGAGACTGTTACAAGTTGTGTTGCTGAAAAAATGAATCAATGCAAATTGTTATGATTTTTGGAGTGTCTAGTGGAGCTATCACTAGGTGAGACTTCACAAGATTGAGAAATTCCATTTTTGTGAGTTGGTGTTTTTCCATTTGTTTATTAAATTTTTATGCTGTTTTCTGCTTGGAAACAAAAGATCAGTTTAGGAAATGCAATCCCTGTAGAACATTCTGGGCAGACAAAAGTAGCCCTGAGATCTTGTCCAATTCTTTCTAATTCATTTCTCCCACACACCCTTTTTCTTTTCTTTTTCTTTTTCTTTTTTTTTTTTTTTTTTTTTGAGACAGAGTCTCACTCTATCGCCCAGGCTGGAGTGCAGTGGCACAATCTTGGCTCACTGCAAGCTCTGCCTCCCAGATTCATGCCATTCTCCTGCCTCAACCTCCCGAGTAGCTGGGACCACAAGCGCCCGCCACCACACCTAGCTAATTTTTTGTATTTTTAGCAGAGACGGGGTTTCACCATGTTAGTCAGGATGGTCTCGATCTCTTGATCCACCCACCTTGGCCTCTCAAAGTGCTGGGATTACAGGTGTGAGCCACCACGCCTGGCCACAAGTACATCTCTTAACCTCTCTTTGCCTCCCTCTCCTCAACTATAGAGTTGGCTCAGAAAATCTTTGCAATCTCATCAAGGTCAAAAATTCTATTATCCTAATTCCTGCTCAAGTTAGAAAGCTCCCCAGCAGAGGCTTAGCTCTGATATAGAGAGGATGTCGGTTGCCAAGGCACCATTAGTTTAACGGACACCCACAGGCAAAAATCTTGGTGGAGGATTCAATCCAAAGGGTTTTACTGAGTTACCATTGATTTTTTCCCCCCTTCTTTTCTGCTACCAACACTTGACCTCCAATACATACCCCAAGTCTGCCCATGCATCTCTAACCCCACTGCAACCACCTGGCTCAAGCTCACGCTCTCTCACCTGGATGCAGCAGAGCCTCTTCCCTGGCTTTCCTGATCCCACTTTCACCCTGCCCAAACTGCTCCCCATCCAGAGGCCAGAATGCTGTTTATAAAATAAAAACCAGATCATCCCCTCTTTGCAACCCAGTCTTCCTCTTATTCCTAGGATAAATTTCCAAGTCTTCCATGGTCTTCAAGTCCCTGTAGCACCCAGCGTCTGACTTTACTATCTTTTCCCTGCCCTTATTCCCTGAGCTGTAGTCACAGAGGACTTCTTCTGGTCTTTGATCATGATGAACTCATCTCGGGTCTTTTATTCTTCCTTTCTCTCTACCCTGATTTTGCCCTCAGCTCCAGTGTCTCTTCGGAGAACTTTCTTGACCATCTTGTGTAATGCATCCTCCTCTTCATCCCCAGTCTCTACTATGTTACATTTTTTAGACCCCTTATCCACGCAGAGTGGTTTTGTTTATTTGTCTGTTTGGTTTTTACCTAACACAAGAGCACAAGCTAAAGTGGTCCCTGCTATATGCTGAGCAGCTAGAATACTACCTTGAATGTAGTTCATACTCAACAAATAACTGTCCAATAAATGATGGAATCAATGAGCCGAGCTGGCACACACAGGATCTCCCCAGCTCCGAAATAAGGAGAGTTCATATCCCAGTGGCCCTTTGAGTGGTCAGAGTGGGTTCTCCCTAGAACAATAAAGTGAAAATAGTAACACTAGCTAGTTCTGCCTCATAAAGTGAGCAAAGACTCCAAAATGTTCTGAGCTACAGAAGTGGGGTCCAGGTAGAGTCCACTAAGGTCAACACACAAACCATTCAATGTTGAAGTGACTTTCTCGGCCCATGGAAGGGAAAGACTCAAGCACGCAAAGAATCTGTACAGTAAGAATCAAGAGAAATCACACGACAGTCACGGGTGTGAACCAGCTCAGCCCTTCACCTCTCGCTGGACTCTCTCAGCCTTGGCTTCCTCATCTCTGAAATGGGAATAATAACAATCATGGGCTGGTCACAGTGGCTCAGGCCTGTAATCGCAGCACTTTGGGAGGCCAAGGCAGGTGGATTGCCTGAGCCCAGGAATTCGGAACCAGTCTGGGCAACATGGCACAACCCTGTCTGTACTAAAAATACCAAAAATTATCTGGACGTGGTGGTAAATGTCTGTAATCCCCGCTACTTGGGAGGCTGAGGTGGGAGAATCGCTTGAACCTGGGAGGTAGAGGCTGCAGTGAGCTGAGATTGTGCCACTGCACTCCAGCCTGGGCGACAGAGTGAGACTCTGTCTCAAAAACAAAAAACAAATAAACAGAAAAGAGGTCAGGTGTGGTGGTTTCTCCCTCTAATCCCAACACTGTGAGAGGCCAAGGTGGGCAGATCACCTGAGGTCAGGAGTTCAAGGCCAGCCTGGCCAACATGGTGAACCCCATCTCTACTAAAAAATACAAAAAAAAACCCAATACCCTGGCATAGTGGCAGGTGTCTCTAATTTGAGATACTGGGAGGCTGAGGCAGGGAGACTTGCTTGAACCTAGGAGGCAGGGGTTGCAGTGAGCTGAGATCCCACCACTGGACTCCAGCCTGGGTGACAGAGCAAGATTCTGTCGCAAAAAAAAAAAAAAAAAAAAAAAAAAAAAAAAAAAAAAAAAAAAAAAAAAATCATGATTTGTCAGCTGGTGGACTTGTTGAAAGAACTAAATCAAATATGTGAGAAGAGGCTCTAGTACATAAGATGTATTCCTTATTTCTTTTTAGAAGATTACATCAGTTAAGATGCTTTTGGCAGCAAGTAAACCCCTAACTGAATGAGATTTAAACAACAGGAACTTATGTGGTTCACGTAGCCTGAGGACAGAGGAGAAGGTCCCAGAGCCCAGCAGCCTCAGGCGGACTTGCTTGAAATTTTCTCCACCTTTCCCACATAGGTACAAAATCCCCTCCAAGGTATCATCAGTCCTCAGGTCTCCCATGCCAAGTGTAGAAGGAAGAGGAAGGAACTACTTTTAGGTCTCTCTCCCTCTCTTTCTCCTTCCCACAAGCAATATCATGGATATTTTTCTCCGATTCCTTTGATACCCATCTTCCACCCTCCTCCGCCTTCTCTGTGCCCTGGCAACTGGCCTTCCTGGGCTGGGGTGGACTCTGCTGACCCCTGGCTTCCTGTTGCCTTTGGCTCCCTCACTGCAGGGTCTTTTCCACAGCCCCTGCAGGCCTCCCTCTCCCCTAGTCAGGCTGGTCTCTTTGGGTTCCAATAACCATTCCCCACTTGCCCTTTCAGCCCAAGAGTGGCCATGGCTCCCCCCTGGTTCTAGCCCCACAGAGGATTCCCTCAGCCATCTTTGGGCTTTCTTTCACCCTGCTCCAATCTTTGTAAATAGTCTCTTTATTAAAGTATCCTTCATTGCTCTGTCTGAGTGAGCCTGTGTTTCCTGCTGGGCCTCTGGCTAAAATAGAAAAAAAAAACATCTTTCTCAGAAGCTGTCCACACTCCCATCCCTCCTCCTGCCTGGCCTGCCCACTCCCTCTCTTCAAGAAAGTCTTTCCTTCAGGTCTCAGTCTCTAGGATTGGACCATGCAAGGGAGCCTGGAAAAGCAAGTATCTGACATTTCCTGAGAGAGTGGGGTGCTTACTGGTTGGCAACTAACAGTGTCGGCCTCACGGTACCTTGATTCTTGATCAAGAGAAGAAACAATGTCTATAGGCAGGCGGTGCGCCTCCCAGTTTTCTGGCAGCGAACTTTTGTGGGTCACGGTTTGCCAGCAGTCATCGTGGTTACGGTCGTGGTGAGCAGCAGGAAATTGCTCCAGAGAGAGGCAAAGGGGACAACAGAAAGCTGCCAGTCGCCTGCTGCAGGCCCATGGAAGCACCCTCACAGCACCAGCGGCAACGAGAAATCACTGCCTTTAGCTAGGAAATCAGAAACTCAGATCCTCAAGATTAAGTGTTTCCTTTCAATCAGAGACCCAAAAGGCAAGTGTCTGTTAGTTGTCGTTGTTGTTTTGCTCATGATCTTTCCTTTGGGTTCCCACACATTCAAGGCATAAGATTCTTTGGCCAGAGGTAGAAGGTGTGTCATTTGCATTTACATGCAAAACACATACACGATTAACTCTTAAACTAGCATGAGCTAACGAACGCATCTGAGATAAGTTGGAGCATGGTGGGGATATCAGATGGCCATCTATTTCGATACAGTGTGGTCCTGACATCTTTTTGTTTCGTACCACACAAAGTGTGATGTCTATTTTGAATGGCCCAGACAGTAGGCCACACTGTCCTCTGTCTTAATAAGTAGTTTTATTGTCCTTGTTGGTTTTTTTTTTTTTTCCCTGGGAAATAGTCCTGGCTCTTATTCCTAATGGACCAAATGTGTCTCCTACTGGAAGGCAAGAACAGGGTTTTTGTTTGTTTGTTTTTTGTTTTTGAGACAGGGCCTTGCTCTGCTGCCCAGTCTGGAGTACAGTGGTGCAATCTTAGTTCACTGCAGCTCCTGGGCTCAAGCAATTCTCCCACCTCAGCCTCCTGAGTAGCTGGGACTACAAGTGTGTGCCACCACACCCAGCTAATTTTTTAATTTTTTTTTGGAGAGACTGGGTTTCATCATGTTATCCAGGCTGGTCTCAAACTCCTGAGCTCGAGCGATCAGCCTGGCTTGGCTTCCCACATTGCTGGGATTACAGGCATGAGCCGCTGCACCCAGCCAGGGTATTTTTGACTGTTGTGTTTCCTGCTGCATTTTCAGTACTTAGAATGGTAACTGGCTCTGTACGCCGTTACCATGGTAGGACTACACAGGTGGATGAATGAACGGCTAAAAGTAGCCTCAGACATCTGCTACATGGAGTTCAGATCAGAGCTGCTCATCCCCTCACCCCACACCTTGCCAGAAAGCAGGCTCAAACCATCCAGTGAAGGAATGAGAGGCTCAGGGCATTTCTGGAGTATCATCTGAAGAGTCACACACATCTGACGACTCTTGATTACCTGAGTGGACAGACCTTGTCAGTGTCTTCTCTATTTAGCCAGTTGTCAGACAGGTGGTGCATGAGCCAGGTGACTATTCAGCCATGAGCAGGGGAACGGGAGGGAGATGGAGAGTGTTAGAATGGTCATCTCGTGCATCCCCTATGGCTGGTACAGAGGATCTTGCTGCTATTGGTCATTTTATGGGAGAGCCACTATCATATTTGACAAATGCTCAAGGCAGAAAATTGATATTATTTTTCTCCAGAGGGGAGGGAATGTGTCAAAGACTAAGACAAGGAGGTAAACTCAGTAAAAGCTGCCCCGTGGGAGTTAGGAGAAGGTGCCGTGATGACGGAAAGAAGCCTCTCTTCCTTACCTGTCCCAAGAAGACACAGATCCCGAGAAAGCACAGACAGATATACTGAGCACCTGTGGCTTCAGTGTCTCCTGCCTGGAGACTGGCCCTGCGTTCACAGTCTCACTGCTTAGGTGGACTCACCATGTTGTCTCATCCACAGTTTAGAAGGCTGTTGTTATCAAATGTTCTCCTCCTTAGAAGCAGCTCTCATGTCTATTACCCCCAGGCCCTCTTTCCAGCCACCTCCACAGTCTGGGAGGTCTGAGCATTTGTGTATCAGTGATTACTTTGTTGAAATCTAAAGCTCAGCTTCTTGACAATAGGATCCCAATCTCCCTCCACCAAAATCCTCCCAGTAAATGCCTAATCTCTTTTTATTACATCAGAGAGTCTCAAACTTTTTGGTCTCACGATCCCTTTATGCTCTGACAGAAAATAGTAAGCATACAAAAAGTTTGTGTTTATGAAGGTTATATCTGTCAGCATTTACAGCATTTGAAATTAAAATTCAGAAGTGTTTAAATATTAATTTAGTAACTTATTTTGAAATAAAAATGAACCATAGTATGCTAACATAAATAATACATTTTCCAAAGGAAAAAAGATAATGAGAAGTGTAGGATTATTTTACATTTTTACAAATCTATTTAGAGTTTGGCTTAATAAGAAACAGCTGGATGCTCATAGCTGCTCCTGCGTTTTGTCTGATGTGATATCACACAGCCGTTAGCCACTGGAAAGTTCCACTGAACACCCATAAGAAAATGAGAATTGAAAAAAAGCAAAAAAAAAAAAAAATTAGTATTATTGTGAGAATCATTTTGACTAATTCTGATCTTCTTTTGGGGTCTATTGTCCTCTTTCTTATCTGCTTGTTTTCAAACTTATTTTACCCACTGAACACGCTATTCAAGTGACATTGTATACAGGACCCCACGAAAACGATATAGGCAGAGATGCTCTGATTGAAACAGCCTCAGAGCCCCTGCTCTGCTTGCCCTTTTGTTTCTGCGACCCAACCTACCCCCACCGCCAGACCCCTGAAGGCATTCCAAGGATGCTCATGGGACTAGTACAGCACAGTTTGAAAGCTGATGAGTCAAGCCATTGGACACTCATCCTGGTCCACTTAACTTATGTCTCAGGCTGTCCTTCGAATTCTTGACCTAGTTCCAATATCCCCTATTCTAAACCCACAGATCCAAACTGACTTATATGACAACTTTGGAGTGTGGAAGAGTAGCTCCAAGAAATAAAATATATGAACAACTATGAAATGCCATTTTATACTCATTATATGGCAAAATTTACATTCTGATAATATCAAATATTAAAAAGGATGAGAAAAATAGGAGTGTATAGCTGATGGGAGGGCAAATTAATATAACTTAGAGGAGGAATTTGGCAATATGTAAAGCAGCTGAAAATACACATATGCTACCAACCAACAATTCTGTGCCTATCTATTCTCTGTAGAACTCTGAGAAGACGTACACTACGATATTTGCTATTGATTGTTTGTAATTGCAAAAAAAAAAAAAAAAAAAAAAAAAAACCTAAGTGGAAAAAATTAGTATCCATTAAAAGAAAAAAAAAATCTGTGCCTTATGTATATGCTGAAATACTCTGCAGAAGTTTAAATAAATTAATTCTATTTATCGGTCTCAACAAGGCTACATCTCAAAAACATTAGGATAAATATTAAAAGCAAGCTACCAGAGGATACTTCTAGTGAGTAATATTGATGTAAAATGCTAAATGCTAGAAAATACTACTTACTATTTGGGAGGTAATCGTAAGTATGGAGAAGAATATAAAACAGCTAGAAGGATATGATAGTGAGTGTTTCTTGAGAGGGGAAAACGGGGCTTAGGACTAGGTGGAGTATTATAAAGAGATGCAACTTGATGTGTAATGTTTTTTCTCTTTGATTAAGTTTGTAAATGCAAAAAATTATAAAAAGAATTAGCAGCTATTAGATCTGGATTATGATGTTACAGGCATACATTATTTGATTCTTATCCCATATTTTTAAAACTTTTGGAAACTTTGAAATATGCAAGTAGCCCAAAGTAAGAGTAGTTAACCCTTTTTTGAATGCTTACTTTCTATAAAGCAGATTATATTATTTAATCCTGGAAACAACCCGATGAGGTAATTGCTATTATTATCTGTAGGAGAATTTTAGGTTTAAAGAGGTTGAATACAGTCAGCGAGAAGCAGTGCTAGGTGGTCCCGCTTAACAACCCACGTTCCTGGCTACTACACCCTACTAGAGCCTCCCTTTACTGAACCTCACCCAAATCCCAGAGCTCACCCAGATTCTTTTTATCCTTTGCATCCTGGTCTTCACCTCTCTAAAGTATGATACACAAGAAGACATAGTGATTTTCTCTGCTCTTCATATTTAAGCATTTATGTAAACACAGAATCACCATACAAAACCTCTACATCTACCAAATCCCAAGTGAATAAATTCTTTCCAAGGAAAATTGCTGATGTCTGAGTTCTTCATGGGAACCAAATCTCTCAGAACCCAGAGTTGGAATATTCTGGATCGTAGTGTGGCAGAGCCCACTCAGTGTTAGTCACCAACCCACTCCATCTTTGACATTGCATTACCAGGTAAGGTGGTGGCGATGGATACATCCACTGGGACCAACAGCCAATGTCCAAGAAATGTGTACAGGCTACCTTGTGCTCACAGACAGGCACTGTGAGCACAGTCTGATTTCTGGTGAAGTAACAATGTTGCACGTAATCCCTGACAGGTGATCTACAGAATAGCTGGCATCATGAAAGTATCCATTTCAACCACAAAGCAAAGTATTTTTAATGACTGTGCTTCTTCCAGAAAGGATACTGAATAAAGGACAAGGCAGATAACCTGTTTCATTGTTAATCAGAAGTCTTCAACATAACACATGTTTGAAGCACTCATCTCCAGTCACTCCTCTGTTAAGGCGGAGATGGAGCGGCGGCTCCCCTTCTTCTTCAGCAAGCGTGCTTAGTGCTTGGCTATTTATCCTAACATGGAACCTCACAAAGCTTCAAAGTGAGAGACCAGGAAGAGTGTCCCGAGCCTCCACATGGCCGCAGCACAGCTTTATGATTAAGAAGCAGCAGCAGCAGCTGCCTTGAGGACCCCTGTGTCAATCCCGATTTCCAAAATTACCTCCCTCTCCAGCAAGAAAATCCACCTTTAAAAATTAATTGAGTAAAATAAAACAAAATTGTAATAAATATAGTTAAATTTTTGTGCACATCCATGATTGTTTATAATAGTGCCCCTACCCTTAGAAGAGAAGAAAGTGTCCAGCCAAAGGGAATTGATTAAGTTCACCATAGCATTAAACAAGCAAAGAGTGTGAAATTCTTACTACAGGTCTAGAACATAGCAGATTCTCAGCAAAACACTAGATGCTGTTGCACCCACAGCCATGACTGGGCTCCTATGCAGATGTTTTTAAGGATGTGGAGAAACAAAGAGGAATGCTGTCAAAATATGTCCATAATGTAAAGTAAAACTAATCCCTACTAAACTGCATGTGCCCTTTTATTGTGTTTGGGTTTTCCTATGTAAGATTGGTTATGCTTGGGCAGCACATTACAATTTTTATTTGGTTAATGTTGCAACTGTGTTTTCTAGAAATAAAGCCTATTAATTTTTAAAGAGCAAAAATTGTTCTGCTTTCAAACCACTAAATTCACCAGAGTTACTAAAGTCTTTCTGTCTTGCAAGTTCCCTCCCTCCCGCAAAGGACAACGGCACTTGGAGCCCCCTTAAGAGCTTTAGGTAGAAATCAAGACTGTGCTAAAGGTACCAGAAGGGGTGGGAGTGAGGGAAAGAGTTGGTTAAACTTAACAACCCCACCCATGGGTTTGGGCCAGAAGCCATCATGTTGGTTTTCACCAGGAAAACTTTTCCTTTCAAATATCAGTTATAATAAAAGAAGCAGAACAGAAGCAAAATCTTAATGTAAACCCAAGAGAGGTGACAAGAGGTCTCTCTCCTCCATGCCCAGCTGGGTCATGGGGATTTGGTATAGGACAGACCAGACTGGGTCTACACTCTTGCTGATTAGTTGAAGAGCCAAGCCAAGATTCAGAAGCTCCCTAAGTCAGTTTCCTAACTTACAAAATGGGGGTCATAGCATTATCAAACTTCCTACAGTTTTGTGAGCACTAAGTAAGCTTGGTTGAAGTTTCTAGCAGGGGAGGGCAGCTACTCACATACCCCGATCAAAGAATAGTCTCCTTCTATCAGGGAAGCTTGTCCTCTTCAACCAAGCCTTCTGCTCTGGAGGGACACACATGGAGTAGTGAGA